>NC_053158.1:198214973-198437473 GCF_016835505.1 Polypterus senegalus
ATACGTCCGAGGCAATGATCAGACAGCCAAGGGGGACAGAAAAATAAAACAAAAAAATGACACAATCCTGGAGAAGAAAAACAAAATCTGCACGGGTCCAAAGACCACCCAACCTGTACCAGGCATGGTACCCAACATAAAAGTGCTAGTGACAAGAAAGCCAGAGGTGGTGGTAAAGAGGTATGGTAGGTGAGAAAGAGGGACAGCTATGTTGTACATCTTTTGGAAAAGCGCACAAGGCATCTGACCTGTTAGTTCTAGGCATTTAGGGATGACCAGAGAGTCAGCAGGTTATTTGATTTCCTGTGTTTATTGTCTCGCTCCTTATATTTATCACACTTGTGTGTGGTTTATTTTTATGTCTTCTTTGACCTCCTTAATCTCTTTAACATTATGTTTCCCTCAGGAAACAATGTGCAAAAATAATAATATGTGTAACAGGAACATGTAAAAACAAAAACATTAACATAATTACAGCAGAAAAGGTCTTTGTAGTGTCCACTGCTGTATTGATGCAGATTTAGTACGAGGCCTTCATGTGATGTTTTGAGACGGTCAACAATGCACATCATAGCCTCCTTAGCTTTAGACCCAAGTGCTACTTGGGCTGCAAAAACCGCGCTAAAAGCATTAGTCGTGAGTGTCACTTGGGCAACTGTACAGATAGGTCCTGCATCAGCATTAGAGCCGAGAATCACTCGGGCTGTAAAAGTGCTGTCAGTGCTGCCATTCTTTAGAGAAATCATGTCTGAGTGTGGGTTTTCACTAATTATAAAATATCTGTACTTTACCAACAATGAAGACTTTGATGAGAATACCCACACCAGCACCCAAACGGAAGAAAATTTGGGAGATATACCAGGCCGCTAAAGCAAAATTTATGATTGCCAGCTCTGTGAGGTATCCAATCTCAGTGTGTAACTCCTGGCTGATGGAGCGAGCTGCCCACCTTCATTCGAAATTCTGACTCCATCGATGTGTTTCAGAAGTGTTTGAGGATTCTCTTGTTTGGCGAATGTTTCTGCTTTGTCACCTATTATTTGTAACTCGCTTGCATTTTGTTCTGAGCTCTTCACTTGTGGTGATCACTTTTGTACCCTTGTCCTGTAATGCTCGTTTGCAACAGGGCTGTGGAGTCAGTTACAGCAAACCTTTGACTCCAGCTCCGCACTTTATGGTACCACTGACTCCTCACTTTGTAATTAGACTCCTATTTCTATTATGTTGATTGAAAACACACAACATACAAGATACAAGGCTCTTGATCACTGCCAGCGTGAATCATTGGGCTACTTTTTAGCACTCTAACCTGGTAAAGTTTGGGTTTAAAGGCTGTGGCAATGTTGTTGTGGCTTATAAACGTTGAGTAACATTAGACAGAACACTAAACTTACAAAATTAAAAAAGAAGATACAGTAAAACCTCGATTATCCATCAGGAATTGGGACCGAGGCCGAGACAGATAAGAGAAAAGACGGATAACAGAACCGCTACTTTAAAAATGATATAAAATAGATTAGTTTAGCAAATAGTCTTATTTATTTACAAAAAAAAACTATATTAACAAAATATAATGTAGTATTAACAACATTAATTAATTTATACTGTGGTGAGTGGCTGGGGCTGCTACCCAGCCGGGACGTCCAGGAGGACCGGAGGAGGGCTTGCACCTCCTCCAGACCATGAGGGGGCGACTGCCCTGGTGGCTTTGGGGACCACGGGAACTGAGCTTGGAAGCTCAACCCTATAGGGGCCCATGGTCAACCCCCAGGGGGCGCCCCAATGCCTGAGGAGCCCTGGCCCTCAGCACTTCCGCCACACCTGGGTGCTGGGGGGAAGAACATCGGGGACACCCAGAGTGCTTCAGGGTAGGCAGCTGGTACTTCCGCCACACTGGGGAGTGTCGGCAGAGGCTTGTCAGGAAGCACCTGGAGCTCGTCAGGGTGTGAATAAAAGGGGCCGCCTCCCTCCATTCGTTGGCTGGAGTCGGGTGGAAGAAGGACAAAGTCTTGGAGGAGAGGAGAGGAGAGGAGTGGAGTGGAGGCGGCCAGAAGAGAGCGGCAGTGTGAGAAAGGCCTGGACTTTGGGCTAAAGTGGATTGTGTGCACTTATTTGTAAATAATAACAGTTGTAAATAAACATGTGGTGGTGCTTTTAAACATGTCTGCCTATCTGTGTCCGGGGCTCGTTCCACAATATTATATTTTAAATGACCAGCATAATAAGCAAATGCAACTCAGACGTACTGGGGTTTCCTATGTTTTACTTAATAATAATACATTTTATTCATATAGCGCCTTTCCCAAGCTCAAGGCACTTACAGAATATAAGAAAGAACGGCAGGGTATACAGTATATAGCATAGTACAAACCAAATTAATAAATAAAGAAGATTAAGAGAGTAAATTCAGAGAAAGCCTAACAGACAATATAATTGATGGTCAGCACACACACAGGTTACATGAGCATCTTGACATGGAGCTAAACTGAGAGAAGGGTAATAAAGTCAAGTAGAGCTAAACGCCTTCCTGAACAGATGAGTTTGGAGTTGTTTTTTAAAAGAATTCATGGAGTCAGCTGATCTGATTAATTTCGGTAGGTCATTCCAGAGTCTGGGCACTCGCTATACAGCTGAAGGCCCTGCTGTCACCCATGGAGTGTAGATTAGTGTGGGGCACAACAAGATTGCCAGAATCAGAGGACCTTAGTGGGCGGACAGGCACATAGTGATGGAGAAGGTCACTGATGTAGTTTGGCGTGAGGTTATTTAAGGCTTTGTAGGTTATTAGTAGGATTTTATATTCGATTCTGTAAGACACAGGGAGCCAGTGAAGACGGAGCAGGATGGGTGTGATGTGCTCGCTGCTGCTGGTTCGAGTGACGACTCTTGCAGCCGAGTTTTGAATAAGCTGGAGCTGTGATATAAGATTAGATGGGGCACCTGCCAGCAGCGAGTTACAATAATCGATGCGGGATGTGATAAAAGCAGGGACAAGTTTCTCAGCATTAGAAAAGGAGAGGAAGGAGCGAACACGTGATATGTTACGGAGGTGAAAGTAAGAAAGTTTCTTAATGTGATTTATGTGGGGAATATGAGAGGGAGGAATCAAAAACGACACCAAGATTCTTTGTAGTGGAGGCAGGTCTGATGAGATTACCGCCAAGATGGACTGGGAAGGAGCTCATTTTATTAAGTTGCATTTTAGTCCCAATTTGCAGGAGTTCAGTTTTGTTGCAGTTTAATTTCAAAGAGTTCAGGTTTTAATTTCACTAAGGCAGGTTGTGAGCTGAGAGAGCTCTGATGAAGTTCCACTTTTAACATTGAAGTAGAGTTGAGTATCATCTGCATAAAAATGATAGCCCAGTCCATAGCTACGAATAATACGGCCAAGGGGAAGCATATAAATACAGAAGAGAAGAGGGCCGAGGACAGAGCCCTGAGGAGCTGCTTCTGTGACTGGCACCGAGCTGGATCTGCTGTTGCCAAGACTAACAAACTCCTGCCTATCAGTCAGATAGGACTTGAACCACTGGAGGGCAGTGCCAGAGATACCCAGCATGTTCTCCATTCTGGACAGTAGAATGTCATGTCTGATAGTGTCAAATGCTGCACTGAGGTCTAACAGAATTAATATGCTGGTTTGTCCAGAGTCTGCTGCCATAAGCAAATCATTGGTTACCCGTAGCAGAGCAGTTTCACAGCTGTGCTGCACCCTGAAACCAGACTGAAAGATTTCTATCATATTATTAGAAGTTAAGTAATTGGTGAGCTGGGAAGCTACAACACACTCAAGAGCTTTTGACAGGAAAGGTAAGTGGGAAATAGGCCGGAAATTGTTAAGATTGTCAGCATCAAGGCCAGACTTTTTTAACATTGGGGTTACAGAAGCGATTTTAAAAGTGAGCGGCACAGAGCCAGTGCCAAGGGATGAGTTTATTATTGTTGTAGCAGTCGGGATTATGGCATGAAGGCAGGATGTAAGTAGTGTGCTGGGGATGGGGTCCAGTACACAAGTAGTCGGTCTCATCTTACAAAGCAGGTTGTTAACAAACGCAGATGTGACTGGCGAGAACTTAGAGAAGGAGCTGGATGGAGTGGGAAAACAGGGAGAGATACAAACAGATGATGTATTTACGTTAGTTAGTTAGTCTTCGTTCTGTAACATACAGTGGCATCTAAGGGCTCGTTTATACTTCACGCTCAGAACGCGTACGCGCACACATCATGGCTGCCACGAGTTCCCAGCGTTCATTTGACTCGTCCTCTGAGCAGGTCCTCAGAAATTAACAAGATGCGTGCACGTGTTGCAGTACCAGCAAAAAGTCAGGGGCGGGCGCAGTGTGCTAAAAGTTGGAATGTGACGTCTCAGTTTACTATCCACATGTGACAGAAAGCCTCTATGTGTATCATCCGGGATCGGTATGCGCTCTTCGATGTTTGATGAGTGGTTCGATGTGGTGAAGTAAAATGCCAACATACAGACTCATCCGTAGTGCTTTTATATTCAAGAGTCGAATATTCCCGATCGTAATGACACGATACATTTTAAAAGTCTCACATACCATCTTTTGTGCCGTCTTTTTTTTTTTTCTGGGGCTTCCTCCTGACCCGACAGCAGCGGCAAACAGCAATAAAACACCACACTGAGCACATTAAATGTCTGATATTCCAACTCTCTGCACATTTAGAAACCGTAGATTTATACTTCATATCACTTTCATGATGAAATGCAATAAAGTATGCATGTTACATTTTACAGATAAATCGTTCATTTCGTTTAAATAATGAATACTGCTAATAATTACACACATGGGGGTGACACGGTGGCGGAGCGGTAGCATTGCTGTCTTGCAGGGAGTCACGTCGCTAATATGCCTGCCTGGAGTTTACATGTTTTCCTGCTGGGTTTCCTTCCAAAGATATGCAGATTTGGTGACACTAAAATGACGCCAGTGTGTATGTGAGTGCTTGTGATGAGCTGATGCCCCATCCAGGGATTGTTTCTGCCTCGTGCCCAATGCTTCCTGCAATGGGCGCAACCCTGGATTGATGGATTTAATCATTAAACATCCCTTTCAGAGACATTGCTGTGTCATCGGAATTTAAGGGCACAGTGGGTAGCGCCGCTGCCTCGCAGTTAGGAGACCCGGGTTTGCTTCCCGGGTCCTCCCTGCGTGGAGTTTGCATGTTCTCCCCGAGTCTGCGTGGGTTTCCTCCCCCTGTCCAAAGACAGGTTAGCAGGTTAGGTGGATTGGCGATTCTAAATTGGCCCTAGCGTGTGCTTGGTGTGTGTGTGTGGGTGTGTGCGCCCTGCCCAGGGTTTGTTTCCTGCCTTGCACCCTGTGTTGGCTGGGATTGGTTCCAGCACACCCGGGTGACCCTGTAGCTAGGATATAGCAGGTTGGATAATGGATGGATGGATCGGAATTTAATGGATGTTCCAGGCAATTCACAACACAGCGATGCTGAACCTGTTCGCACCGTGATAATATCTCGCACTGCCACCTGGTGGATTCCTCCAGATTTACGACAAGTATAAACAGTACAACGCTTGCATAGCAGGAGCGTCCTCTGGAGCATGCATCGCGTGAACTGTAAACCTGGCCTTATACTCCATTATCCAGGTTACAGAGCACAAGTTTTCACACAAAAGCAAGTTTTCCCTATTAATAATTATCTCCTGCCTCTCACGTTCTGTCTTTTTCTATACCGTGAACACTCCTGTTTTTTGTCTCCTGACTCTCTACTCAAAACCTCCTTCTGCCGCACTTTTGTTTTTCTCCTACCTTTTCCTGCCACTCTTCTCCAAGGGGGCACAGGGCAGAAGCCCTTCAGCCAGACCTATCACTTACACGCCATTCTGCCCTTTCTGCTCCCGTACAGCAGATCACAAGCTACCTGCACGTCACAATATATACTGCTCACAAAAATTAAAGGAACACTTTTTAATTAAAATATAGCATCAAGTCAATGAAACTTATGGGATATTAATCTGGTCAGTTAAGTAGCAGAGGGGGTTGTTAATCAGTTTCAGCTGCTTTGGTGTTAATGAAATTAACAACAGATGCACTAGAGGGGCAACAATGAGATGGACCCCCAAAACAGGAATGGTTTAACAGGTGGAGGCCACTGACATTTTTCCCTCCTCATCTTTTCTGACTATTTCTTCACTAGTTTTGCATTTGGCTACAGTCAGTGTCACTACTGGTAGCATGAGGCGATACCTGGACCCTACAGAGGTTGCACAGGTAGTCCAACTTCTCCAGGATGGCACATCAATACGTGTCATTGCCAGAAGGTTTGCTGTGTCGCTCAGTACAATCTTAAGGGCATGGAGGAGATTCCAGGAGACAAACAGTTACTCTAGGAGAGCTGGAGAGGGCCATAGAAGGTCCATAACCCATCAGCAGGACCAGTATCTGCTCCTTTGGGCAAGGAGGAACAGGATGAGCACTGCCAGAGCCCTACAAAATGACCTCCAGCAGGCCACTGGTGTGAATGTCTCTGACCAAACATTCAGAAACAGACTTCATGAGGGTGGTCTAAGGGCTCCAACATCATCTAGTGGGCCCTGTGCTAACTGTCTGTCACCGTGGGGCTTGATTGGCATTTGCCATAGAATATCAGAATTGGCAGATCCACCACTGACGCTCTTTGTTTTTCACAGAAGAAAGCAGGTTTAACCTGAGCACATGTGACAGACATGAAAGGGTCTGGAAAAGCCATGGAGAATGTTATACTGCCTGTAACATCATTCAGTATGACCGGTTTTGTTGGTGGGTCAGTGATGGTCTGGGGAGGCATATCCATGGAGGGAGACACAGATCTCTACAGGCTAGACAATGGCAACTTGGCTGCCATTAGGTATTGGAATGAAATCATGGGACCCATTGTCAGACCCTATGCTGGTGCAGTGGGTCCTGGGTTCCTCCTGGTACATGACAATGCCCGGCCTCATGTGGCGAGAGTATGCAGGCAGTACCTGAAGGATGAAGGAATTGATACCATTGACTGGCCCCCATGCTCGCCTGACCTAAATCCAATTGACACTGGGACATTATGTTTTTGGTCCAGTCGACCCCGCCAGGTTGTACCTCAGACTGTCCAGGAGCTCAGTGATGCCCTGGTCCAGATCTGGGAGGAGATCCCCCAGGACACCATCTGTCGTCTCATTAGAAGTGACGTTGTCAGGCATGCACACAAGCATGTGGGGGCCATACAAACTACTGAGTACGATTTTGAGTTGCTGCAATGAAATTTCGGCAAAATGGACTCGCCTGCCGCATCATTTTTTCACTTTGATTTTCAGGGTGTCTTTGAATTCAGCCCTCTGTAGGTTGACAAGTTCCATTTCCGTCAAACGATATGGCATCCTTTCATTCCTAACACATTACCCAGTATCATATCAGTAGAGATATCCAGCATGATTTTTTTCCCATTGAGCTCTGATGTGTTTTCAAAGTGTTCCTTTAAATTTTTTGAGCAGTTTATTAACAAAACACAATATGACAGAATTAAAAAAGAAAACTGTAATGCAGAAAAACATTAACATTAATACAGAATAACATTATCATCAGTGGTTTCCATTTTCGACACATTTTTCAATTTTATTGGCATCCCACTTTATATCGTTCACTGTTGTTCTTCCTACTTCGTAGATTGAAGCAATATTTGAAGTGCTTTTGCCGTTTAATAATTAAAAATGTTTGTGACAATTCCAACACCACACGCATATTCATTAGCCATAACAATGTATAGTAGTTTAATTAATCTCAAAATTTAATTTAATTTATTATTTATTTATATTAATTATTATTAATTTATTATATTATTTATTTATTTTAATTTAATTTAATCTCAAAGACACATGATATCCGATATGGTGTTCCTCAAGGCTCTATCCTGGGTCCGCTGCTCTTCTCAATCTACATGCTTCCGTTAGGTCAGATTATCTCAGGGCACAGCGTGAGTTACCACAGCTATGCTGATGACACACAGCTGTACTTATCAATAGCACCTGATGACCCGACTCTGTTGATTCACTAACACAATGTCTTACTGGTATTTCTGAGCGGATGAATAGTAATTTTCTCAAACTAAATAAAGAAAACTGAAATTTTAGTAATTGGCAATAATGGATTCAGTGAGATTATCAGAAATAAACTTGATGCACTAGGGTTAAGAGTTAAGACGGAAGTAAAAATTTAGGGGTAACCGTTGACTGTAATCTGAATTTTAAATCACATATTAATCAGACAGCATTTTAAGAAACACTTAAGAAACATAGCAAAAGTTAGGCCTCTTATATCATTGAAAGATGCTGAGAAATTAATTCACGCTTTTGTTTTCAGTAGACTAGATTACTGTAACGCACTCCTCGGGACCACCCAAAAAGACATAAATCACTTGTAACGAGTGCAGAATGCAGCTGCTAGAATCCTAACTGGGAAAAGAAAATCAGAACACATTTCTTCAGTTTTGATGTCACTACACTGGTTACCTGCGTCATTCAGGATTGACTTTAAAATACTGCTTATGATTTACAAAGCCTTAAATAATCTCGCTCCATCTTATATATCGGAATGCCTGACACGTTATATTCCAAATCGTAACCTTAGATCTTCAAATGAGTGTCTCCTTAGAATTCCAAAGCTAAACTTAAAAGAAGTGGTGAGGCGGCCTTCTGCTGCTATGCACCTAAAATCTGGAATAGCCTGCCAATAGGAATTCGCCAGGCAAATACAGTAGAGCACTTTAAAACACTGCTGAAAACACATTACTTTAACATGGCCTTTTTATAACTTCACTTTAACTTAATACTGATACTCTGTATGTTCAATTCTTCATAATAATTATTCACAGTGGCTCTAAAATCCGTACTGACCCCTACTCTCTCTTCTGTTTCTTTTTCCGGTTTCTTTGTGGTGGCGGCCTGCCATCACCACCTACTCAAAGCTTCATGATGCACCAACATTGATGGACTGAAAGCCAGAAGTCTACGTGACCATCATCAGCAGGTACTTCCATGAAAAACCCTAAATACAAAGAGGACTGTTTGACTTATGTTAGGTAGATTGCCCAGAGGGACTGGTCAGGCGGTCTCATGGTCTGGAACCCCTACAGATTTTTTTTTTTTCTCCAGCCTTTGGAGGTTTTTGATTTTTCTGTCCACCTGGCCATCGGACCTTACTCTTATTCTATGTTAATTAATGTTGACTTATGTTTATTTTTTATTGTGTCTTCTATTTTTCTATTCATTTTGTAAAGCACTTTGAGCTACATTTTTTTGTATGAATATGTGCTATATAAATAAATGTTGATTGATTGAATTATAACAAAAGAAAAAAGCTACGTAACTCTATTAAAGCTGAAGGTACGTAACTGACAGTGATTTCAAAATGTGTCATGAAATGTGGTGTTGAAGGGTGAGTTGTTCCAATGTGCAGAGCTCACAGTGTATCGTGCGGCAGTAGTAGTAGGTAGACGCTGGCGTCCACAATATTTTGGGGGTTTGCCCTTACAGTTAATGGTGACTGACGGTTAATCAAGGTTTTACTGTATATTTTTATCAAACATCTGGAAGAAAGATTACTTTAATCAGCATGTGAAATTGGAAATTTTAACATTACAATTTGCATTTAGTCAGCGAGTCTCTACATTTTTACTGACTCCGAGTCCAGTAACCCAATAACTTCTGCCGATTCCAACTGCACAGCCCTGTTTGTCCAGACAGTCACCCAGACTGACGTTTCAGCCATTATGTTCACCTCTTTCATAAGTTGCTTAGGATAAAGGCGTCTGCTAAGCAAATAAATCTAAGTTATCTATGGCACTGAACTGGATAATGCTTGCTAACTTCATGACTCACACCTAGTGCTGCCAGGATAGGCAGAAGGTTCCCTCGATCCTGAATTGAATAATACGGTTAGGAAATGAAAGGATGGTGTAGACATGATTTTGAATTGGATAATGATATGTCAATCCTACATCCACATATTTTACTTTTATTAAAATATTTTTTCACTAATACAGCCAGTTAGATTTTAACTTTTCAAGAGTAAACGTTGCAGGCAATTGCTATTTTTTGCAGATACAAGATATATTTCACAGCACTCGGTATACTGTAATTTTTCAATAAGTAATATCCTTCGGGACAAATAATCCACAGAGCCAAGCATAGCTGAATCTAGAATCTCTAAAGCACATTTGCCATATAAAATCTTTGCAAAACTTTTCAAACTAATCTTGCCAAAATGTAACAACACCTTGAGAGACAAATACACAGGACTATAACAAAATGCAAAAACTGCCTTGTGAAGCTTCAGATACTGTAAATATCACAAGCTCGATGTTCACTTTCTTTAATATGATACTAAAAGTATTAAGTAGTAAGCAGGATCCTAAATTACAGGTACTGACATTCATCTAACACTGTTTAGGATGAACACACCGAACTTATTTTCATTTATTTTTACCTTATGTGAAAGGCCTTAGCAAAATTGCAGCGACAGCTGACAGCCTCCACACTCGGGCGAGCGCGCTCAACTGCACACAGCTTGTCGTTCTGCGCAGTTTTTCGTTCTACAAGAACGCCACGGACGGAAACATCAGTAATGTCAGTTACGCCACCATAGTATTTGCTCTAAGAAATTGTACCGAATACGAAACTCCGTTTCCCACCTTCTTGTATACTAACGCAACGCACGAGGAGTTCCTACATTATCATGAAAAAAGCAGTTTGTTTGGCATACTAATAACGTCACACGCAGCTCTGCGCAAATCAGTAAATACATAACCAATCGCACGTCAGCCTTCAAAAACGACCCGCCTACTAATACTACGGTAGCCGTATTTGGACAACCTTTCTTCGAACATTGAGAGTGCAGATTTGTATTCGAGAGCGCGTTTATTTGTTCTTTTAAAACTCTTGCACAAAAAGGTATTTAGGGCATAGTTTACTGTCTTCTAATTGTAACCTATACAAAGGTATTGTAGCGCCGATGTTCTGTTTATTTGTACTGCCTTGTCAAAATAAGCTGCACATGCAAATATTTACACGTTTAATAATAGTGAAAACGTCGAAATGAACATAACAATTTTATAGTATTACTCGCCATCATCCGAATTTACTTTTAGGGTTGCACACACTAATCATGTTCGGCTTACAATCACAACAATGCCGGAGAAG
The DNA here is from genome assembly GCF_016835505.1 of Polypterus senegalus. Classification (NCBI taxonomy): domain Eukaryota; kingdom Metazoa; phylum Chordata; class Cladistia; order Polypteriformes; family Polypteridae; genus Polypterus; species Polypterus senegalus. Next base: position 198,226,162 of record NC_053158.1, read on the forward strand.
AAAAACAGAGATTAAAATGGGAAAGTCATTGGATTGAGGTACTGGATACGTTTTTTTTTATTATTGTATTTAAGAAACGTATTTATTGACTGCAGTTTTAGAATAAAAGTATGCTGACATAGGCGGCACGGTGGCGCAGTGGGTAGCGTTGCTGCCTCGCGGTAAGGAGACCTGGGTTCGCTTCCCTGTGTGGAGTTTGCATGTTCCTCCAATAGTCCAAAGACATGCATTGGCGATCCTAAATTGTGCTTGGTGTGTTCTGTGTTGCTTGTGCCCAGCTGGGATTGGCTCCAGCGACAGTTTAGAAAAAGTGTCTTTAAATGAAAGTCTGCTGATGTCCACTTTAATTACGTCTGAATTGTTTGCTTTGTAATTTTAAACTATGGAGCATAGGGGCAAATCAAGGAAAAATGTGTCGTTGTCTCAAACATTATGGAGGGCACCGTATATGTAAAAAAAACACGTCATTACTGACACCTTCCCTTAAGTCCTGCAATAACCTTCAGGCCCGCCGCCAGGGGGGGACAAACGGGACTCTGGTCCGGGGCTCCTTCACGCCTGATTTTTTTTTTATGCTGATGTTGTGCGCGTAGATATATATTTATTAGTACAATTATTCAAGTTACATGTAATAAAAAAGTGAATTCGTTTAGCTTACAACAATACAAGTGAGTGTTTTAATAGCCGCACGCTCCACGCAAGTTGATATCGTGTCGTGTGGTGTCGTGTGAAGCACGCTTCTCAAAGACAAAGGAGAGCCGACGCCGACGTCCTTGAGCTTGACGTTGAGTCGTATGTTTGTTGTACAGGATACATGGATAATGGATTGACTTCGCCGCTGTAATTGAATAGTTCCGTTTCACACACACAGGGGCTGTTCTGTCTCTGACAATAGCGATATTGATGTGCACTATCGTGGACGTTGACGTGTATGGTGTAACAGAAGTCCGTCTCCGTAGTTTGACAATTCATTCGCTTGGGTGTTTATTGTTGCTTTTAAAGCAGTGACGAGTGTGCGTTGGTTTTGTGTGTATCACTAACGATGCTGAATCACCCGGATCTTTTGAAAACTTTGAAGTTTGATACAGCAAGTTACCATAACGATTGTACACCATGTAGATAACCCTAACCGTTAGTGTATATTAAAATGTTCAGATGTTACTCCTATTCATTGCATTAAATTATACCGTTACACGTTAGATAATAGGCCTATCTCATTAATGTATTGTTTCAATTCCGCTACGCGCTTCCGTTAGCACTGGCTTTCCTTCTCGCAGTCAAACTTTGATGTGCGAGAAGGCTTAACACATCAAGTATGGTATTCATAAATGCAGCATTGTCGCTGTCGGATAAACTACATATCGATCATTTTGCATACGTATTTGAAGGTTTTGGCATGTGGGGATCCAGGGGAAGGCAGAGGGGCCCACACGTACCCAGTTGTCTGGGACCCAAATATTTCTGGCGGCGGGCCTGTAACCTTAGCACCCTTCGCAGTGAAGCCGACTGACTCCTCCAGCAGGGGCGGAGCGAATCGCACGAAGGTTACCAAGGCGCGGTATCCAAGGGTGACCGTTGCTAAACAAAAGCCAGGCACCGCGATCAGGACTGGAGGCGACGGCTTCCACGGTGAGGAAAGCAACTGAGACCCGCAAAACTCTACCAGACTTTTTTTTGGAACTTCGTGGAAAAGCAACCATGGCAGAGATGTACCCTGACGAGAGTATTTATAATCTCATACCTCAAGATGAGATCAAGGCGGCCAAAATGCCGAGGTAAGGTAAACCGCGAGCACGCGAAACCCGATCGGCGAAGTAACAAAAATGACCATTCGTTCCGCTTTTTGAATTGGTTGATTCAACTAACTGGACTTTTTTATATCCCTTGTGCTAACTAATCACCGACTTGAAATAAGAAACGGAGAAAATGTAAACAAGTTCGTTAATAAATGACTACTAGCTGGACGTAAAGCATCTTTGAATGTAAAAGTTTGTTGAAACTTTAGACTACCTAAAGCGTTTTCGAACCTAAATGATAAAATAGTGAGGGAAGTATAACGTTGATGGGCGTTAATGAACTTTACAGTATTCCAAAAAATAATAGTTCTTTTATAGCGCTATACTGGCCTGGGTTGTGTGGCAGTTAACCAATTCATTCTGTGAAATTGATTCTTACGGCTTTGGAAAGGTTCCTAATATCTGGACAAAACAAAAATCTTTAATGTATAGTAGGCTACCTAAAAGTAAACCTGAATTTAGTTTGTGTTATTATATGCAGCAGGAACCCTTATAAAATCAGGAAGCCATTACTATTTCATAATTCTGTTATCTATTTATGCAACCTGTTAATGAACTAAATACATAAAGGGTCTTACTGGAACTTGTATGTGGATGGTTCCTTTGAGAACCCAAAAGAGTCCCCCTATGGCATCACACTGAAGAACCACTTTGGCACCTTTTCTTTTTAAGAGTGTAGATCAGATATGCAATCATTTATTTTTCCAAGCCCATTTCTTAAGTAGACCACGGATGTTGAACTCTGGTCCTGAAGGGCTGCAGTGGCTGTACGTTTTCATTCTAACTGTCTGCTTCATTAGTGATAAGTTTTACCTGCCAATTAACTTCTTTTGCCTTAATTTTAACTAATTTTACTCAGGCCCCTTAGTTGTCTCTTTTTCCTTAATTAGCAGCTAAACAATAATGTGACACAAAACAAGGCACGACATGACCAGCTCACCTGTACTCATCACACAATACAAAGTCAAAAGTCAAAGTCAAAGCGTACTTTATTGTCATCCATCCATTATCCAACCCACTATATCCTAACTACAGGGTCGCGGGGGTCTGCTGGAGCCAATCCCAGCCAACACAGGGCACAAGGCAGGAAACAAACCCTGGGCAGGGCGCCAGCCCACCGCAGTACAAGTATACAGGTAGATGAAATTGCGAAGCTGAGGGTCCACAGTCTAACAACATGAAGTGCAAAAACAAATAAAAAATAGAATAATTAATTTAATTATTAGAATAAAATTTAAATATAAAATTAAAATTAAGACACAAGACAAAGAAGTAGCAGCAATATTGACGTGTAGTAAGCAATATGAACATTGATGCAATGTATGGTATTTGCAATCTAAAAAAATAATATATGTCTATCCAAACCGCTATATCCTAACTACAGGGTCATGGGGGTCTGCTGGAGCCAATCCCAGCCAACACAGGAACAAACCCTGGGCAGGGCACACACACCAAGCACACAATGTAGGATCGCCAATGCACCAAACCTGCATGTCTTTGGGAGGAACCCCACGCAGACACGGGGAGAACATGAAAACTCCACGCAGGGAGGACCCGGGAAGCAAACTCGGGTCTCCTAACTGCGAGGCAGCAGCGCTACCACTGCGCCACCATGCCACCCAGAAGGGTATCGAGAATGTCAAAATCCTTTAAATTCAGTATGAGATTTTCAGTTCTTTTCTCCATGCACACTCGTCTTTGCAGGACAGTGGCTTGCATGTATAAACGTTCTGTTTTTAGAGGTGCTTGAGGCCGTGTGGAAGATCCCAGGGGGCACTATGGTGTTAAGGAGTCTAACAGCTTGGGGGTAAAAACTCTCCTGCAGCCTGGCAGATCTGGCTCTGATGCTGCAGTATCTTCTGTTGGATGGCAGAAGTGTGAAAAGTTCATTTGTGGGTTGTAAGGGGTCCTTCACAATGCTGCAGGCCTTGCGGACGCTGCGTTTATAAAATATGTCCTGTAGTGAAGGGAGAGGCATCCCAATAATGTTCTCTGCTGTCTTCACTATCCTTTGCGGTCGGATATGTTGCAGTTGCCATACCAGACAGTGATGCAGCTGGTCAGAACACTCTCAATGGTGCCTCTGTAGAGCATGTTGAGGATGGAAGGGGGGAAGACTTGCTCGCTTCGGCCACCTCAGGAAGTGCAGTCTCCGCTGGGCTTTCTTGATTAGTGATGAGGTGTTATGCGTCCACGTAACATGTGCACATAAAATAAGGAAAGGTGAAGGTCTCGGTAAGATTGATCTCTCAGGTCACCAAAACATCTTGACGGTGTTCTTAGAAAAAACAGAAAAATCAGCAGTTTTGGAAATGTCTGCTATGGCAGAATAAGAGCACCAATAAGCCCTGGAATTAAATAACAAATTTAATTAACGGCCTCTCATTAAGAAACTGGTTGGAGTGAAACTGGTTGGAGTTTGAAATCCCAGTTTAGCTGGTCATCTGTTGGCTCATTTCACATCTCATTTCTGTGCGGTTATCATTTAATGAAAAAAGGAATAAATTCAGAGGACTGAATCCTTAAAAACAAGGTTATTAAAATGAAGGGAAAAGGAGTTAATTAGCAGTGAAAACTGGTCACTGATTAGGAAAAGGGTTGGAATGAAAACCTGCAGCCACTACAACCCTCCAGGCCTGGACTTCGACACCCCTGGAGTAGACTGACTGTTGTGGGACACTGCAAACCCTGGCCATGATATTCACAGAGCAGAACTCAACCCAGAGCCACATTACTTAAAGGATACGGGGATACGATTTAGTAGCAACGGTCAGCCTAACCTGTATGTCTTTTAATATGTGATTTAAAGTGTCATTACCCAGAGGAAATAAGGCTCTTCGCACGTTTTAAAATTGCTTGGATTTCAACCCAGGACCGTTGAGCTGTGAATTATTTAGAGCTCTTCAGAATGATTCTCTTAAATACAAGACGCACACTTTAAAGCTAAAGCATCTGTTGAACCTGAACCCATAACTTGAGACAAGGAATGTCACTCTCAGGTCCCGAGGGGCCACAATGGCTGCAGGCTTCCACTCCTGGCACATACTTCATTTGTACCCAGTCACTACTGGTAATGAAATGGACTTTCATTTTAATTGAATTGCATTGTAAGATCCCTTGGGTGGCACAGTGGTAGCGCTGCTGCCTCGCAGTTAGGAGACCCAGGTTCGCTTCCCGGGTCCTACCTGCGTGGAGTTTGCATGTTCTCCCCGTGTCTGCGTGGGTTTACTCCAGGTGCTCTGGTTTTCTCCCATGTCCTCCAACCAAAGACATGCAGGTTAGGCAGATTGGCGATTCTAAATTGGCCCTAGTGTGTGCTTGGTGTGTTTGTGTGTGTCCTGCGGTGGGTTGGCCGAGATTGGTTCCTGCCTTGTGCCCTGGGATTGGCTCCAGCAGAACCCCTTGACCCTGTGTTCAGATTCAGTGGGTTGGAAAATGGATGGATGTAAGACCCCTTAAGTCAGTCATAAACAAAAGAACATTAAGAGGTGACATGATTGAAGTGTTTAAAATTATAAAAGGAATTAGTCCAGTGGATCGAGACTGTTACTTTAAAATGAGTTCATCAAGAACACGGGGACACAGTTTAAAACTTGTTAAGGGTAAATTTCGCACAATCATTAGGAAGTTTTTCATTACACAAAGAACGATAGACACTTGGAATAAGCAACCAAGTAGTGTGGTAGACAGTAGGACTTTAGGGACTTTCAAAACTCGACGATGTTTTTTTTTGGAAGAAATAAGTGGTGTGGAGGATGGCCGGCCGTTTATCCCGGCCAATACCCCCAAGCCGCCAGGTGGAGCCCTCCTTGCAGCATGGAGGTCCCCAGAAGACCAGCAGGACATCATGGACAATGTGGTTTTCATGCACAGCCCTGCTGGATGCCATGGGGGCCACAAGAGGGAGCTGCAGGGAGGACCGAGGACTTCTTCGTGCCCTATGACCCGGAAGTTCGTCATAGGAAGAGCGACGGGCTTCCGGGTTGAAAAGAAGAGCTTTTACCTGACCCGGAAGTGATTGAGAATCACATGGACTGGGGATTGGGAACACTTCCGGGTCAGGAGATATAAAAGGACTATGGGAGCTCCCAGACGGCGAGCTGAGCTGGGTGGAAGGGTGGCAACGCGTCTGGGAGCTGGAGGATTGTTTATTGATTGGTATTGTGATTTATATGAGAATAGTTTTCTGCACTGTGGCAATTTAATAAAGTCAATCTAAGGACTTTTACCTGGTGTCTGGAATCGTGGACAGGGGTTCAAGGGAGCGAGAGCGCCCCCTATCTACCACAGTGGATAGGACTGGCGAGCTTTGTTGGGTTAAATGGCCTGTTCTTGTCTAGAGCAGGGGTGCCCAACTCCAGTCCTGGAGGGCCACAGTGGCTGCAGATTTTCATTCTAACCCTTTTCTTAATTAGTGATCTGTTTTTGCTGCTAATTCATTTCTTTTGATTTAATCTTAATTGACTTGCTTTTTAAGAAATGTTTCCCTGAATTTCTTCATCGTTCCTCTGAATTGCTTCATTTCTTTCCTTAAACAGAAATGAAATATGAAGTGAGGGAGCCAACAGAAGACCAACTAAGTCAGGGCCTCAAACTCCAACCAATTTTACTCCAACCAGTTGCTTATTTAGGTGCCGAGTCTTGTTGTTAATTAAACTCGTTCTTTAATTCCACGGCTTGTTGCTGCTCTCATTGTGCAATAGCAGACATTTCCGAAATTGGATTTTCTCTTTTCTAACAGCAGATCAGCATTCCTGAGACCTTCGCCTTTCTTTATTTTCAGATATTGTATGATTGGCACAGTTTTGCTGGTCCTGTTTTGGTTCATTTTGTATCTCATTATTGTTTGGCTGCTAATTAAGGAAAAAGAAACAATTGAGGGGTCTGGGTGTTCAAGAGCAAGTCAATTAAAATGAATTCAAATGAAGTTAATTAGCAGCAAAAACAGGTCACTGATTAAGAGAAGGGTTAGAATGAAAACCTGCAACCACTGCGGCCCTCCAGGACTGGAGTGTTCTAATGTTCTAATGTGTAGCATTCACCTGGCCATTTTTGCGTTAGTATGCTCACCACACATTAGCTATTAGGTGGTGAAGTAGTGACAGAGAATTAGACAGGGGGATGATTAGGAAGCCAGAATGACTGGACTGAGGTGGGCAGTTTAACCAGAACAAGCAACTTTTTATGAAGGATGCCCAGGGATCTTTTATGACCTTAGAGAGTCAGGACCCCAGTTTTACGTCTCATCTGAAGGACAGCACCAGTTTTACAGCATGTTGTCCCCGTCACTGTATTTGGGCATTGGGATCCACACACAGACCACAGGGTAAGCGCCCCCTGCTGGCCTCACCAACGCCTCTTCCAGCAGCAACCCAAGCTTTTTTCATCTTTTTTTGTTTTTCTTAAGCATTTTATTGTTTTATTAAAATTAAGTAACTTTCCATACAAGCAAGTCAAGTTTTACAAAACTAGGTTCGAAACAAATCAACCCCCCACCCACGAGAAGGAGAGCTAGGCCAGCAGAGTAAAACGTTAAACTAGTAAAAATAAGTCTCTCTATTGTAATAAAAAAAAAATCTTGAGAAGAGAGACGAGACGCGATTTTCTCAGACAGATACTTTCATGTCCCACGAGACGAGACTTTGTGCCAAGAGATTTCACCACGACCGGGGCCAGAAATAAAAGACAAAGAGTAGATGACAGAGTAGACCGTCGTAAAGAATTAAAAAACGTTGGCGCGATACACATGCAGAGCAGGTTAGAGATAATGAAAATACGAAAATTCGAAAGTCTCAAAAAAATGATAGTTAAAGATCACTTTAGCGCAAACAAACAGAAATGATTACTCGGTGAAATAACGGAACAGTGAAAACAGATTAAATATATTGTTTGGATTTAAACTTTAAGTTGGAGACTTGTAGATCGTCTAATTTGTGTTGCCATCTGGGAAAAGTAGTGTTCCTTCCCAATGAAGAGGCGTATCCGTGAGAATTAAAAGATTTGTTGTTTGGTAAAAGTGAAATCCCATGAGAGAAAATTTCAGGCTCTATTCAATAAGGGCGCGCACAAAAAGGTGAGCTTCAAAAGGGCGACCTCAATTGAGCGCGGCGAATAAAGGCGTTCGTAGATAATTTAGTTTAAATGGCTCTGGGATATGTGAAGAGCAACAATAATAATACATTTTCTGTAATAATTTTGCTGGCCAATTGAGGTCGCCCTTTTGAAGCTCACCTTTTTTGTGCGCGCCCTTATTGAAGGATATCAAAATTTTAAGCCCGCAGGACGAGACTTTATGCAAAGAGATTTGGAAAAGCCCCGCCCACATCTAAAACATTTACAACCAGGCACACGGTTCGATCATTTCTCATTTGTGTGAATGCTATTGTCAGACACAGTTTGTGTAGAGAGAGAAAGAAATGATATTCACTCACGGGCAGTTATACATTGCGTTGTCACGATGAAATTCCAAACACAGAATCAAAATTCAATGTGATATTGATGAAAAGGTGAAAGCGAAAAGAGATCGAATATATGGACATAGGTGATATGACAGAAGTGTGTAGATATTGTTTGGCTTTAAACTTGAAATCGGAGACTTGTAGATCGTCTAATTTGTGTTGCCATCAGGGAAAAGTAGTGTTCTTCCCAATGAAGAGGCGTATCTGCGAGAATTAAAAGATTTGTTGTTTGGTGAAACTGAAATCCGCATATATGCGAGCGGCAGAGACGCGAAGTTGCTGGCGCGTAGTGCAGGCGGGAGGGTTGGTGAGCGAAGCACGCAGGGAGCAAAGCCCCCTAAGTAAATAAATAAATTGATTCTTTGAAGGCTGAATATTTTTTCCAAAAAACAAAGTTTCTGAAAAGCAATGTTTTCACACAGAAATCAACATAAAAGGTCTGTTGCTGCGTGCCGTGGCTGTCAGTTTGCCAAGAATAAGCGGCAGTCTTGTTGCCGGGCTGTCTTTGCGTGGCTGGGACAAAGTGACAGTGCATTGCAATCTGGTTTCTACCTCTTATCATTGTTAAGTGGCAGTCCTCCCTGGCAACCATTGTCAGCACCACAACTAGCTGGGGACCAGTCAGCTGAAGCCGGAACCTCACTTTTGTTTTCAATCACTTGTATCAAAATCAGAGTCTGACAAGTCATAGTCCAGTTCAGAGATAATACGCAAAACGTCGTCCACGGAGTGTTTTGCTCTACTCATTCGCTTTGATCTCTCGCCAGATGTCGGTGCCATTTTTGCCGTTGTTTGCGCCTTGCTACTCCCACGAGTGCAGGAAACCTCGGTCAAACCAAGGAATCTAACTTTCCTTCTAGCAACGAGAGTGCAACTAAAACATAACGGTTGGTTTTGTCGCAGTTTACAGTCGATTACCATCCTTTTTGACAAAAGTCGACATCAGCCCTGAAAGAGTTAATAAATAAATAAAAATAAATAGAATAAAAAAGAGGGAAGAGAATCTGCATCCTTAATCCATCCATTTCCCAACCCGTTGTATCCAAACACCAATCCTAGCAAACACAGGGTGCAAGGCAGGAACCAATCCCGGGCAGGGTGCCAACCCACCGCAGGACACACACAAACACTAGGGACAATTTAGAATCGCCAATCCACCTAACCTGCATGTCCTTGGACTGTGGGAGGAAACCGGAGTACCAGGAGGAAACCCACACAGACACGGGGAGAACATGCAAACTCCATGCAGGGAGGACCCGGGAAGCAAACCCGGGTCACCTAACTGCGAGGCAGCAGCGCTACCCACTGCACCACCGTGCCACCTGCATCCTTAATTTCAATGCTTATTCTAAAATGTTATTGCTCAGATCCTGCCAGGTTTTGAAAAAGTTCTGCACAGATCCTTTACGGGAGAATTAGATTTTTTCCAATTTCAGATAATATCAGTATTCAGATAATACCCACTGACTTAGGGTTAGGATTCTTCCAGTTGAGTAAGTTAAGTCTACATGCCAATGATGTAATAAAGGCCATTGCAGTTTGCTTGTCCTTCTCCACTTCAAGCCCCTCAGTGAGCCCACCAAACACAGCTGTTACTGGATTAGGAGGGATTGTGACTCCAAGGCTATCTGAAAGGCATTTAAAGGTTTTGGTCCAAAATGATGTTAATTTGGTGCACGACCAGAACACCCAAGCTTTTCCTAGATGGTCTCCCATCCAAGTACTGGCCTGTCCCGGACATGCTGAGCTTCAGGTGGACGACCTCTTCTGAGGTGCATGTGGTGGTAGGGGCTGCAGCTTCATTAACAACAAGAATGGGCTGCTACAGTAATTACGAACCTGGAGGGACATTGGTTAAAGTAGCTGGTCAGGTGTTGGCCTGGTCCACACCTCAAAATTGTTTGTCTGAAACTTAAGGAAGGAGAAAACAATTAAGAAGTCAGAGTTCTAATAAACAAGTAATTTAAAATGAAGGCAAAAGATGTCTGTTCAGTTAGCAGTAGAGATTGGCCCTCAATTGAGAAAGTGGAAGGAATGAAAGCCTGCAGCCACTGCGGCCCACCAGGAGCTGAGTTTGAAACCCCTGCTCTAGACGTGTGAGGTATTAGCCAAAGTCCCCGGCATTGCCTGAGTATATTTATATGATGGGTTAACGTAAGAAAGCAAATATTGATTTTATTTTTTTTTTAAATGTCATTGCTGCCTGTCCCACCTGTCATCTCCTTTACCTCTCTACCCTCATTCATTGAGAATTTGTGCCTTTTGTACATAATTGAGTTCTATATTTGGCATAACTGAATATCGCAGTCAGATGGGTCGGGTAGGGGGCATGTATAAAACTGTTATTTCTACATAGTGTGACTGCAATGTGTGCAAATCCCCTTAAATGAAAATTTGCAACATGCCCTTTAATCTCATCTGAATTGTTTCATTTGTAATTGTAAACTGTGGGGTAAAGGGAGTAATTAGGCAAAATGTGTCATTGTCCCAAATATTTTAGAGGGCACCAAATATGTAAAAAGAAAAAAAAAAAACACTTGTTATTACTGACACATTCCTTTACATCCTAGTGGACCTTCTCTTGTGCTGCTATGTCCTTTTTGTAGCCTGGAGACCACTAGGACACCTAAATCCTTCTCATAAGGTGGACTCTCAATTTCCAGACCTCCCATTGTGTATTCAACCCTCACATTTTTACTCTCTATGTTTAACACTTTTACTGACATTAAATGGTTAACAGGCTCAGCTCATTTAATCCCCTGTAGCCCTGAATCAGCCTAGTCGCTCTTCTCTGGACTTCTTCTAGAGCTGCTATGTCTTTTTTATTGATCGGACACAAAAACTGCACACAGGACTCCAGATGAGGCCTCACCAGTGAGTTATAAAGACTTGAGCAGAACCTCCTGTGACTTGTACTCCACACGTCAAGGCGCTATATGACATGTGAGCCTTCTTAATGGCTTCTGAATGCTGTCTGTCAGTTCATAGTGTGGAGTCCACTATGACTCCTAAATCCTTCTCATAAGGTGGACTCTCAATTTCCAGACCTCCCATTGTGTATTCAACCCTCACATTTTTACTCTCTATGTTTAACACTTTTACTGACATTAAATGGTTAACAGGCTCAGCTCATTTAATCTTTCCTCGTAATCCCTGTAGCCCTGAATCAGATTAGTCGCTCTTCTCTGGACTTCTTCTAGTGCTGCAATGTCTTTTTTATCGATCGGACACAAAAACTGCACACAGGACTCCAGATGAGGCCTCACCAGTGTGTTATAAAGCCTGAGCAGAACCTCCTGTGACTTGTACTGCAAACGTCAAGGCGCTATATAACCTGACATTCTGTTAGCCTTCTTAATGGCTTCTGAATGCTGTCTGTCAGTTGATAGCGTTGAGTCCACTATGACTCCTAAATCCTTCTCATAAGGTGGACTCTCAATTTCCAGACCTCCCATTGTGTATTCAAACCTCACATTTTTACTCCCTATGTCTAACACTTTACATTCACTGACATTAAATGGTTAACAGGCTCAGCTCATTTAATCCCCTGTAGCCCTGAATCAGCCTAGTCGCTCTTCTCTGGACTTCTTCTAGTGCTGCTATGTCTTTTTTATTGATCGGACACAAAACCTGCACACAGGACTCCAGATGAGGCCTCACCAGTGTGTTATAAAGACTTGAGCTGAACCTCCTGTGACTTGTACTCCACACGTCAAGGCGCTATATAACCTGACATTCTCTTAGCCTCCTTAATAGCTTCCGAACACTTGCAGGACATTACATTGGAATATTAGAACATGAGAAAGTTTTAGATGAGAACAGGCCATTCAGCCCAACAAAGCTTGCCAGTCCTGTCCACTTAATTCTTCCAAAATAACATCAAGTTGAGTTTTGAAGGTCCCTAAAGTCCAACTGTCTACCGCACTACTTGGTCTCTTATTCCATGTGTCTGTGGTTCTCTGTGTGAAGAAAAACTTCCTAATGTTTGTTTGAAATTTCCCCTTAACAAGTTTCTAATGGTGTCCCCGTGTTCTTGATGAACTCATTTTAAAGTCCCAGTCTTGATCCACTGGACTAATTCCTTTTATAATTTTAAACACTTCAGTCTTGTCTCCTCTTCATCTCCTTAAGGCTCAACTCTTTTAATCTTTCCTCATAACTCATCCCCTGTAGCCCCTGAATCAGCCTCATTGCTCTTCTCTGGACCTTCTCTTGTGCTGTTATGTCCTTTTTGTAGCCAGGAGACCCAAACTGATGAGGCCTCACCAGTGTGTTATAAAGCTTCAGCAGAACCTCCTGTGACTTGTACTCCACACGTCAAGGCGCTATATAACCTGACATTCTGTTTCTCTTCTTGATGGCTTCTGAACACAGTCTGGCAGTTGATAGTGTTGAGTCCACTATGACTCCTAAATCCTTCTCATAAGGCGTACTTTTGATTTTCAGACCTCCCATTGTGTCTTCAAACCTCACATTTTTATTTCCTATGTGTAACACTTTACATTTACTGGTATTAAATGGTTAACAGGTTCAATTCCAACAATCTTTCCTCCTAACTCATCTCCTATAGTCTTGGAATCAGCCTTGTTGCTTTTCTCTGGACCTTTTCTTGTGCTGTTATGTCCTTTTTGTAGCCTGGAGACCCAAACTGCACACAGGACTCCAGATGAGGCCTCACCAGTGTGTTATAAAGACTTGAGCAGAACCTCCTGTGACTTGTACTCCACACATCAAGGCGCTATATGACCTGTGATCCTTCTTAATGGCTTCTGAACTCTCTCTGGCAGTTAATAGATTTGAGTCCACTGCGACTTCTAAGCCCTCCTCATAAAAGGTTCTTTCAATTTTTAGACCTCCCACTGTGTTTTCAAGTCTCACGTTTTTACTTCCTATGTGTAACACTGTATAGGGTGGTCCAGATCTAATTACTGTAACTTATTAAGTTTATTACACAGAAAATCACCCGAAAAATCCTGGACCATCGAGAAGTGTGCGAAGTGACGACATGAAGAATCGTCTTCTTGCCGAACTGGAATCGTCCCCGCATAAATCTAAGTCATCCAGGCGATCTGGACCTGCATAATTAGATCTGGTCCACACTGTACATTTACTACCTTTAAATTTCATCTGCCACAAATCTGCCCAAGCCTGCATGCTGTCCAAGTACAGTGGAACCTCATTCCACGAACATCTCGGTACAAATACAAATCGGTTTACGAACAAAAAGTTTGCCAGACTTTTGCCTCGGTTCACGACCGTACACTTGGTATACGAACAAGCCAGTTTGCCTTTTGGTTTGTACATGTTCAGTCTCTTCCTGTGCATTTCCTGTGCAGCGAGCGAGCGAGCGCGACACACACACAGGCGTGTGAGACACACACACACACAGGCATGCGAGACAGAGGCACACACACAGGCGCTCCAGGCTCGCGAAAGAGACACACGCACACACGAAAGAGAGAGAGAAAGTGAGCGGGTGAGAGAGGGAGGGCTGGACGCATAAGGTAGAAAAGGCTTGTCTTTGTTTTCAGTTCCGTTTCCAGCGATCGGTTCGTAGCGTGAAGTGTTGCAATGTTACTTTTCCTGGCGGTTTATTAAATTACGGATTTTTCAAATGTTCATTTTTTTCCCTTTGCTTAAAACTCATTAAAAAAAAAAAGTGTTTTTAGCGAGTGCTTCCTAAATCTATAGCGTGAACTTTTGCAGTGTTAGGTTTCTCAGTGTTATTCAATGTTTTTACATTTAGTTTACTATTATGCTGTGCATTCTATGGTATAATTAACTATATTTGTGCTTAAAAACTAAAAAAAATATATATTTACATACAGTTCGTATGGTCTGGAACGGATTATTTGTATTTACATACAATCCTATGGTGGAAATTGCTTCGGTTTTGGAACGAATTATGGTCGTGAACCGAGGTTCCACTGTACCTCTATGATGACACAACGGATTCTCGATTATCTGCCAGTCCACCTATCTTGGTATCATCTGCATGCTTAACCTGCTTAACCAGCTTGTTATTTAAACTCCAATCCAAATCATATACACTCACCTAAAGGATTATTAGGACCACCATACTAATACGGTGTTTGACCCCCTTTCGCCTTCAGAACTGCCTTAATTCTACGTGCCATTGATTCAACAAGGTGCTGAAAGCATTCTTTAGAAATGTTGGCCCATATTGATAGGATAGCATCTTGCAGTTGATGGAGATTTGTGGGATGCACATCCAGGGCACGAAGCTCCCGTTCCACCACATCCCAAAGATGCTCTATTGGGTTGAGATCTGGTGACTGTGGGGGCCATTTTAGTACAGTGAACTCATTGTCATGTTCAAGAAACCAATTTGAAATGATTTGAGCTTTGTGACATGGTGCATTATCCTGCTGGAAGTAGCCATCAGAGGATGGGTACATGGTGGTCATGAAGGGATGGACATGGTCAGAAACAATGCTCAGGTAGCCCGTGGCATTTAAACGATGCCCAATTGGCACTAAGGGGCCTAAAGTGTGCCAAGAAAACATCCCCCACACCATTACACCACCACCACCAGCCTGCACAGTGGTAACAAGGCATGATGGATCCATGTTCTCATTCTGTTTACTCTACCATTTTAATGTCTCAACAGAAATCGAGACTCATCAGACCAGGCAACATTTTTCCAGTCTTCAACTGTCCAATTTTGGTGAGCTCGTGCAAATTGTAGCCTCTTTTTCCTATTTGTAGTGGAGATGAGTGGTACCCGGTGGGGTCTTCTGCTGTTGTAGCCCATCCGCCTCAAGGTTGTGCGTGTTGTGGCTTCACAAATGCTTTGCTGCATACCTCGGTTGTAACGAGTGGTTATTTCAGTCAAAGTTGCTCTTCTATCAGCTTGAATCAGTCGGCCCATTCATTCTCCTCTGACCTCTAGCATCAACAAGGCATTTTCGCCCACAGGACTGCCGCATATACTGGATGTTTTTCCCTTTTCACACCATTCTTTGTAAACCCTAGAAATGGTTGTGCGTGAAAATCCCAGTAATTGAGCAGATTGTGAAATACTCAGACTGGCCCGTCTGGCACCAACAACCATGCCACGCTCAAAATTGCTTAAATCACCTTTTTTTCCCATTCTGACATTCAGTTTGGAGTTCAGGAGATTGTCTTGACCAGGAACACAGCCCTAAATGCATTGAAACAACTGCCATGTGATTGGTTGATTAGATAATTTCATTAATGAGAAATTGAACAGGTGTTCCTAATAATCCTTTAGGTGAGTGTATATACATATTAAAAATAGTTGCGGCCTCAACACTGACCCCTGTGGGACACCGCTCTTAACATCACCCAAATCTAAATTACTACAAATGTTTGTGATGCGTCATCTGTTGGAATGACAAATGCAATGCATTTTATTACTGCAAATGTTTGTGATGCACCATCTGTTGGAATGACAAATTCAATACATTTTATTACATCATGCATTGCAAAATACATTAAATACAAACATTAAAGCTGTTCATTATGTTAACTACTTAGATTTCAACCCATCTTACATGAGGTGCACATCTAGTAGTTTATAGGATAACAAGTACATGTCCTGGAGTGATCGAGTCAGAGTCCACATTTCAACCTAACTGAGAATGTGCTTTTATAAATAGCAGCGACCCCAGCACTGACCCCTGCTGGACACAACTCTTAACTTCACCTGAAACTGACAAGGTTCCATAATCCTCGGCTTCCTGTGTCTGTGCCAGTTTTTCACCCATCTACACACCACACTTTGAACTCCCACTTCTTCATACTTCATGTACATAATTTGGTTCTGAATCCCTTCACCTCAAGCTGGACACATGCTTTTTTTTTTTTTTTTCCTTTGTTAAATTAAGCTGAGTGCCCAAATGAGTCTTCTGTTTAGAAAAATTGATTCTTCACGCTGACTTCATCGCCTAGACAATGAGATAAATGAAACAGATGTATCCCTGAATCTTTGGCAGGCAGCCACATCACTTAAGAGGCCGTTGGAACATTTGGGGTTTTCCTAGCAGAAGCTGGTGCTTTGATTTAAAAATAAAAATCTAATTAGGAAATGCCAATGTGAACGAAAACGTGTGCGCTTTATGACATGTTATGAAAAATGAAGCTGTAAATATCCAAGCATTAAATGTTTTATGTCCTCTTATAATATAAATAATTATAATTCTGTACATTTATATATTTCTGTTCTGCTACTCAAAGCACTTTACATAGTGAGTGGGGAGCCACTTGAACTACCACTAATGTGTGTGTGTGTGCGAGTGTGTGTGTGTGTTGTGACAGAATTAAGGGGTTTTCTCGCACCCTTGTACCCTCGGACCACACGTCAGACACCAGATAAAAGTCCAAATAATTATTTATTATAATAATTCTGTGCACAAAGCACGCTCCTCTCCACAGTACTCAATAACAAACAATAAACCAATCCTCCACTCCCAGACGCTTAGCCACCCTGCCTCCCAACTCAGCTCGCCGTCTGGGAGCTCCCACAGTCCTTTTATACTTCCTGACCCGGAGGTGTTTCTGCCCAACAGTCCACAAGTCTTTATTCCTTTCGGGTCAGGGTAAATAGTCCTTTTCTTCAACCCGGAAGTCCGTCGCTCTTCCTATGACAAACCTCTGGGTCACAGGGCACGAAGAAGCCCTCGGTCCTCCCTGCAGCTCCCTCCTGTGGCCCCCATGGCATCCAGCAGGGCTGTGCATAAAAACCACATTGTCCATGATGCCCTGCTGGTCTTCTGGGGACCTCCATGCTGCAAGGAGGGCTCCACCTGGCTGCTTGGGGGTATTGGCTGGGATGAATGGCCGGCCATATCTTACAGTGTATATGGAAGGACTGGTCTGCAATCCCGATGAGGAGTGAGGGGGACTCCCTAACTGGCTTTGTCAATGTAATGGAATTATCACTGGAATGGAGACACAGCCCAGCCGAGCAGACACCCAGATGGTATCAGGAATGAGTAATAGGGAAATGGTTTTGAATGGACAATACTCCCCCTGGCACAAGAAGTGGCAGTGTTTCTCTGACAGGCTTCCAACTCGTAAACCTGGAAGTTGGAGTCTGGAGGGGCGACTCTGTGGTAGGTGCCGCCAGGAGTCACTATGGAAATGGTGCTTGCAGGTGCCATGTGGCCTCCATATGACCCAGATGAGCTTCCAAAGATTAACGTGTCGATCCAAGAAGCACTCCACGGTTTGAAGTAAAAGGAAGCACCCGCTGCATCGGGAGTTTTGAGGGAGTTGGATGACACTCGAGGCGGAGGACGTGAAGGAGACAGAAGATACTGGTGTACTATTTGGTCATCTTTTGTGGTCGAGTTGTGTCTGGTATCGGGGCATCGTGGCACCCCCTGGTGTTCACTGTATATATATATACTGTATATATATATATATATCTATATATACAGTAATCCCTCGCTACTTCGCGGTTCACTTTTCACGGATTCACGACTTTGCGGGTTTTTAAATATAGTAGTAGTATTTCCTAGTCTAAGAACAACAAAACAAGTTTGGTGACTAACACGATGAGTTGTAACACGGGCTGTGATTGGCACATGGGAGGGAGACGACAAATCACAGCTTCCTGCTTTCTAATCGGGCCTGTGATTGGTGCTTTGACTGATGCCCAGATCCCACAGCATCTCCCCTTGTCTCTCTGTCGCGGCCATTTCGCTTCAAGCTTTCTCGCCGAGCGGTTTACTTTACACTGTACTGTGTGTGATTTTTTTGTGGTTTCTTCGTGCTGAACTTTGCTTCAATTTTCACCCCCTGCAATGGCTCCCAAACGTGCTCCTTCTTCCAAGGCTGGTGCTGAGCCTAAACGCCAATGAAGAATGTTGACGGTCGCTGAGAAGGTGAAACTTCTGGATGTGTTGAAGGAAGGGAGAACGTCATATATAGCTACATGTACTTAAGTATACAGTAACTGTAAACTTATCTACCGATTTCATATTGCTTAACAGTTGTCCCTGTTATTAACAGAGTAAAGGGTGGGTTGTAAACAGTACAGGAAGAATTTAAAAACGTCCAAACACATGTTAATTAATTAAATAAATATGGTGTCCCTACTTCGCGGAAATTCAGTTATTGCGGCCGGCCTTGAAACCTATCTCCCACGATAAACGAGGAATTATTGTATATATATATATATATATATATATATATATATATATATATATATATATATATAAATAATATATATATATATATATAAAATCTTCATTTGGATCTTGATCTTTGTTTGTCCGTGAATGAATTAGAAGAAGAAGCACTAGATGGCAGTAGAGAGACAGCTAAAACATAGGCATTGCATTAAGAATCTCCTCCAGGCTTATACTACTGAAGACTGCAGTACGCCAGTCACACCTCAAAACACAGACATTCAAACTAAACAAATTGTTGTGCTTTAAATGAACTAAAGAGATCTTCATTTAGATCTTGATCTTTGTTTGTCCGCGAATTCCACGCATGCGTAGACCACCTTCCAGTTTAGTACGTTGTTGTTACTCACGGATGTCAACAATGTGCGGAATAACGAAAGGGGTGGTGGACGGTGTTACGCTGGTTAGCTCCTGAGGCCTGGTGAGAGAATGAGATTGCCGAAGATAAAAGGTACGTGCCTACGTAACATATGAATGAAAGAAAGACAGTGGGTAAAATGAATGACAACGTAACAGCACGTTCTGGAAATTATTATTGTTACATTGTAGCCGGCGAGTGCTGCGCGTCTCACAGTTGTACTGTGCCTTTCTCACATGTCAGTGAAGTGATCCCTATTTATGCTTTAAAGAGCCTGGATACCTATGTGTCCCCCTTTTATAACCATTGCTCCGTGTATATTGCCTTACTCTTTGGATTGCCACAAAGCAACCTGCGAGATTGGAGAAAGGTTGAGAAGACATCGTGAGAGGAAGCGATAGCGTCGTGAAAACGAGACGGACTGTGAACGGACAGAAGCAGAAATGCTCCTACACCACCACATAATTACAATTCAGACAGTGTTTCCGAGTAGGCCGTTCCTATCGAATCAATGTCCAAGGGTTTTCTTTTGTAATTTTGTTTCCCTTATAAAAAATCATAATGCTGTGCAACGAAGGGCCCAGTTCACGACTGGCAGCCTCGTTTAAACAGGGAGCCCTTCACAGACAACTTTAACACGCGCAACGTAGTTGGGCGCACATGGCTAATATATATATATATATATATATATATATATATATATATATATATATACAGTTGGCCCTTGTTTATCACGGTTAATCAGATCCAGACTCCACCGTGATAAATGAATTTCTGTGAAGTAGGATTCTTTATTTATAAATCGAATATTTTCGCAGTTAGAGCATAGAAAACCTGTTTACGACCTTCTAAATACGTTTTTTAACATTATTAGTGCCCTCTAGACATGAAATAGCACCCTTTAGTCACCATTAAACTCATATTACCCAATATATCCGCCGTAAAGCAATGATAGAGCTGCCTCACCTTCTCCTGGATGACCAGCAAATCCAATGGAATGTTCTTCTTGCAGCTGTCGCTGATCCAAACGGCTAGGGCAGACTCCATTTTCACTATGAACTTATTACGACTTGTCACAACGCACTTTGCTTCCTTGTTGAAAGAGACAGTAACCGTTGGACAGATGTTCTTTTCATTTTTACAGATGGTGCGAACGGTAGACTCATTCAAGTCGTAATGGCGGGCAACCTCCACGATTTTCTTGCCATCTTTGATCATATCTAAGAGTTTCACCTTCTCCTGGATGATAAGCATCTTCCTCCGGCGCTTAGTTTCATCGTCAGAAGGCTTAAAAGAAGCAGCACGTTTAGGAGCCATCATGGGGCTTAGATAAAAGTTCTCAGAAATCGCAAACACTTACAAGAGCAAAGATGCTTCCGATGCGTAGCGATGTAGAAGCATGTATGAGAGAAACGAACTTGCATGAGGCTGAACCAATCAGTGGCCAGGATAGGAAGAGGATAGGATAGCCAATCAGTGAACAACACGCTCTGATGGTTAAAATAGTTTGCTTTGAATGTAATTACCCCAATCTACATACTGTCAAATAAACGAACCACACGCCATGGCACAACGCAAGAGGCTTCGCCTCTAGCGCTGACGTCCAAGGTTTGATTCCCGAGAGGGGGTGCAGTGAGTGTGTACGCCTGATGAGCCCAGAATTAGGGTGAAACACGTGTTGCGTACTCTTTGCATTATTTGACAGTAAAACTATTTCAACCATTTTATGATCTGCTTCTCGCAACTGAAAGAGGGCACCGTGGCAGACGTTAGGCGACTTGCTGACCAACCACAAGCATTACCTGGTAGGTAATCACACATACAACCGGATTGTGATTCAGACTACGAATGCCTTGAATATATATATATATATATATATATATATATATATATACACAGTATATTTATATATACATATATATACAGTATATATATATATATATATATATATATAGTGGGACCTCTAGATATGATCACCTCTGTATACGAGAAATTCAAGATAAGAGGAAAGTATGAGCAAAAAATTCGGATCTAAATACGAGCATTGGCTTGCGTAACAAACAACGAGACAGGCTGTGGTTATGCGTGACACGTTTCCCGATCTGCCTGGACTCGGGGATTCACCCAAGCTGACAATGCCAGCCCGTCAGCTCACTCAGTGTTCCTTGTTCTCCCGTAGCGTGAGGATCTACACGTTTGTGCTCTTGTGATTTCATTGTTTCGCTGTAGCAGTTCGCTGTATAAGCGTATCCAAAAATATCGCAGACATGCAGAAGGAGAATAGGAGACGATTGCCCTCAAGAGGAGAGGGAGAGAGAGAGAGAGGCGCGAGCGAGCGAGATAAGGAGAGAGAGAGAGATGCGTGCGTGAGCGAGCGAGAGAGATAAGGAGAGAGAGAGAGGCGCGCCGAGTGAGCGAGAGAGATGCGCACGAGAGAGAAGAACCATCAGCTCAGTTATGCTCACATGACGCTCAGCAGACAAAGTGTATCCATACTACTTGTATTGCAAGACATCGCTCATTTTATCAAGTCAAAATTAATTAAAAAATTTAGCTCATCTTGCAAAACACTCGTAAACCAAGTTACTTGCAAACCGAGGTTCCACTTGTATATATTATTTATCAGTGTTATTTGTTAGGAAAATTGATTTTTATGTTGATATTTTTGGGGGTGCGGAACAGATTAACTGGATTTCCATTATTTTCAATGGGGAAGTTTGTTCTAGATACGAGAAATTCGCTATACAAGTTCAGTGCTGGAACGAATTAAACTCGTATCTCGAGGTTCCACTGTATATATATATATATATATATATATATACAGGATGGACCATTTATATGGATACACCTTAATAAAATGGGAATGGTTGGTGATATTAACTTCCTGTTTGTGGCACATTAGTATATGTGAGGGGGGAAACTTTTCAAGATGGGTGGTGACCATGGTGGCCATTTGGAAGTCAACCATTTTGGATCCAACTTTTGTTTTTTCAATAGGAAGAGGGTCATGTGACACACCAAACTTATTGGGAATTTCACAAGAAAAACAATGGTGTGCTTGGTTTTAACGTAACGTAACCCTCAGTTTACGCAGAAGATTTTGTTCAGTGATGAGGCAAACTTTTATGTGAATGGTGAAGTTAACAAACAAAACCACCGCTATCGGTCTGACACTAACCCACATTGGATAGATCCCTCCAAGACTGTTGGAACAAAAAAATTGATGGTATGGTGTGGTATATGGGGTACAAAGATAGTGGGGCCATTCTTCATCAATGGAAACCTCAAGGCCACTGGATATGCGAAATTGCTACATGATGATGTGTTTCCCTCTTTATGCACTGAAGCTGGCACGTTCCCTGAGTTTTTCCAGCAAGATGGTGCACCACCACATTATGGGTGTCAGGTCCGAGCATTCCTAGATGAACAGTTTCCTGGAAAGTGGATTGGGTAGTGGGCCAGTTGAATGGCCCCCAAGGTCTCCGATCTGACCCCCTTAGACTTTTATCTTTGGGGTCATCTGAAGGCAATTGTCTATGCTGTGAAGATACGAGATGTGCAGCACCTGAAACTACGGATACTGGAAGCCTGTGCTAGCATTTCTCCTGCAGTGTTGTTATCAGTGTGTGAAGAGTGGGAGAAGAGGGTTGCATTGACAATCCAACACAATGGGCAGCACATTGAACACATTTTATAAGTGGTCAGAAACTTGTAAATAACTCATGAAAGAATAAAGTTACGTTAAAACCAAGCACACCATTGTTTTTCTTGTGAAATTCCCAATACGTTTGATGTGTCACATGACCCTCTTCCTATTGAAAAAACAAAAGTTGGATCCAAAATGGCCGACTTCCAAATGGCCACCATGGTCACCACCCATCTTGAAAAGTTTCCCCTCACATATACTAATGTGCCACAAACAGGAAGTTAATATCACCAACCATTCCCATTTTATTAAGGTGTATCCATATAAATGGCCCACCCTGTATATATATTTCCATGCAAAACACAACTCACAATGTTATCTGGATTAGCTAAGACAAAAATGCTGTATCTGCTGTCATAGATGAGACTCTGTTTTAGCCAAAAGGAAACTTTCTGCTTGCTGCTGTCCTCATAACATCCCCATTGCCCTCCTGCTGCCTGATGCGCATCTGCCATGCCATATTGCACTGTGCATATTACTAAATACACTTAATTTTAAAGAAAGCAGCACTATAAAACGATACAGTTTAATATATACTTCTTCTTTCGGCTGGTCCCATTAAAGGTTGCTACAGCAGATCATCTTTTTCCATATCTTCCTTTCCTCTGCATCTTTCTCTGTTAAAACCCATCACCTGCATGTCTTCTCTCACCAGATCCATTAACCTCCTCTTAGGCCTTCCTCTTCTCCTCTTACCTGGCAGCTCTATCCTTAGCATCCTTCTCCCAGTATACCCAGCATCTCTCCTCTGCACATGTCCAAACCAGCACAATCTCACCTCTGACTTTGTCTCCAAATTATCCAACCCAAGCTGCCCCTCTAATGTCCTCATTCCTAATCCTGTCCATCCTCATCACACCCAATGCAAATCTTAGCATCTTTAACTCTGCCACCTCCAGCCCTTTCTCCTGCTTTCTGGTCAGTGCCACTGTCTCCTGCCCATATAACATAGCTGGTCTCACTACCATCCTGTAGACCTTCCCTTTCACTCTTGCTGATACCCGTCTGTCACAAAACACTCCTGACACTCTTCTCCTGCACACTCTTTTTCACCTTTCTTCCACATTCCCCATTACTCTGTGCTGTTGATCCCAAGTATTTAAAATCATCCACCTTCTCCAACTCTACTCCCTTCATCCTCACCATTCCACTGACCTCCCTCTCATTCACACCCATGTATTCTGTTTTGTTCCTACTGATCTTCATTCCTCTCCTCTCCAGAGCAGATCTCCACCTCTCCAGGGTCTCCTCAACCTGCTCCCTAATCTCACTACAGATCACAGTACTAAAACACATAAATGAATTCATTGAAGTATTGTGTTAGGGCTGCGATGGGCTGGCACCCTGCCCAGGATTTGTTTCCTGCCTTGTGCCCTGTGTTGGCTGGGATTGGCTCCAGCAGACCCCGTGACCCTGTAGTTAGGATATTGTGGGTTGGATAATGGATGGATTGTGTTAGGGATGGAGTTTTGGCCTTCCTGTATGGATAATGGTGGGTTCTTGTTCTCTTTTTACAGATACACATCAAGGTTTCGAGGCATGGTGAAGGAGGAGATGCAGAAGAACAGAGCTCTAAATAAAACTATGGGGCCAGCAAAAGTAGACGTGCCTTCCCCTGAGAAATTCCTACAAAAGCACTCAAAGGAGCTTAAAGAAACAGAAAGTAAGCAAAAAAAAAAGTGAAAATGTATTTATACAACTTTTATTTTTGTATATTCAAGCAGGCTTTTATATATTCCAGGCCTTTAATGACCTCTTGGGCACGGCCATCAGCAGTGTGTCTGTTTGCGGAGAGAGTGTCGACCTTGTCGAGAGGTTTACTTACCTGGGCAGTGACATTCATGTCTCTGGTGACTCTTCCTATGAAGTCAGTAGACGGATTGGGAGAGCATGGGGGGGTCATGAGGTCAAAAAGGGGTGTGTGGCTCTCCCGATATCTGCAAAAGAACGAAGGTCCAAGTCTTTAGAGTCCTGTTGCTTCGTGTCTTGCTATGTGGTTGTGAGACATGGACGCTATCCAGTGACCTGAGATAAAGACTGGACTCCTTTGGTACTGTGCCTCTCCGGAAAATCCTTGGGTACCGTTGGTTTGACTTTGTGTCGCTCATGGAGTCCCGAATGAGGCACATTACCTGCATTGTAAGGGAGTGTCAATTATGGCACTACGGCCATGTGGCACATTTCCCCGAGGGTGATCCAGCTCGTAAGATCCTCATTGTTGGGGACCCGAGTGGCTGGACCAGACCAAGGGGTCGCCCACATAACACCTGGCAGTGGCAGATAAAGGGTCATTTCCGTAGGGTGGGACTGGACCGCGTATCTGCCTGGGGGGTGGCCAACAGCCCGAGCTGTTTCGTGGTGTAGTGGGTGCGGCAACGCGATGTACCAGTGCATACTCCCCAACTTGAAGCAGTAAAGGGGACTTCCATTAAAAAATAAAAAAAAATCACTTACTAAATCCACATGTTCCATTATGTGGGTCCTGGGAGCGGGGCTTATCCCAGCAGCAGGCACCAAGTCTGGTAGAAACATCAGCCCATCACAGGCACTTTCATAGACACTCCCAATGAGTTGTCTATAATGCATGTGTTTAGAATGGGTTTAGAAACTGGGCTATCAGGGAGAATCCTACTGGGCGTGAAGAAGCAATGATAACAGAGCAAGGTCAAGTTGGGGTTTGAACTTAAGTCTGTGGAACCGTGGGGCAGCAGGTCTAACTAGTGTACCTCTACTCTGCCCTTCTAAAGCCTTCTATGTTTTATAAGATTTCACTCACAAGGGCACCAACCACGTCACTACTGTTTACCAGTTTGCTTTGCAAGGTGACAATGAAGTTCCTCCATCGCAATTGTTGTATATGTGTCCATCCACCTCGGCTAGAGATTTTCAAAATCAATGTTTCCCAACTCCCACAGAAGTGACTGGACAGGCAGACAACTCTGAGAATCCAAGAAAAAATGGTGTACCACCCTGGTAGCCCCAAATAATAACAAATTGAAAAGACAGCTGCAAACGGCTCCAACAAAAAAATTATTAATTGGCCAATCCTTCTGGCAGCAGTTAGCAGTAGGCTCTCCATCACCTGGAACAGTCAGTCTGGCATCTGCCACCATCTTCTGGGAACGAGCTGGCTTTATATGTAAGAAACTGGAAAGGGCAGGGGTGTCTCAGGTGGTGGGTGGAGTCAATTGTTCCTCTTGGGTGCTTTTTCTGGGCTGCTGAGAAGGAAGGAGAAGAGAGGAGATAAGGTTACAGTCAGCGCCCCCTCTCGTTTCAGACTGGTATTGCTTACGTTGTCTGGGTCAGGAAGTTGGCACCCAGGCGCGCATGCATAACACCATACATTTCCTGTGTGAAATGAATTAGGGTATCTATTTTTTATTTCCTCTTTGTTTGTGTTTGATGTCTTTGCCTTTTAATTGCTTGATGAAATGAAACAATCTTGTCTCCGCACAACGACATGACCAAGAGAGAATGTACGATGAACGATAGAACGATATGTACTGCGGATGAACGATAAAACAACTGAATTTCCAAAGCGATCAAATTAAACAATCGAGTCACTGAAATCACCAAAGGGGATGCTCAATGAAATCAATCAATTGAGTCCCTGCACACAGATTACCAAGGGAGATACTCGATGAAATGAAACAATTGCGTTTCCACACACCGAAATGACCAAGAGGGGATGTACGATAAACTTAAACAGCTGAGTCTCCAAAATGATCAAATTAAACAATCGAGTCACGGAAAACACCAAATGGGATGTTCAATGAGATGAATCAAATGCGTAAGGGAGATACACAATAAAATTAAACAATCAAGTCTCCAGGCACCGAAATGACCAACAGGAGATGCACGATGAAATTAAACAATCGAGTCTCTGAAACAATTGAATTAAACAATTGAGTCGCTGAACTCACTAAAGGGGATGCTCAATGAAATGAATCAATTGAGCCACCCCACACAAATTACCAAGAGAGATACTCAATGAAATTAAATAATCGTGTTTCTACACACCAAAATGACCAAGGGGGGTTTGCACAATGAAATGAAAAATCGGGTCTCGGCAGCACCGAAATGGCCAAGAGAAGATGCTCAATGAACTTAAACAATCGAGTCTCTGAAACAATCGGATTAAATAATCAAGTCACTGAAATGACCAAAGGGGATGCCCAAGAGAGATACTCGATGAAATGAAACAACGGAGTCTCCACACGTCGAAATGACCAAGGGGGATGCTCGATGAAATAATCAAGTCACTGCACACAATACAAGGCACAACTCGACCGCAAACAGTCCCAAGTTCAGTTAAACATAATTTATTAACAATAACTTTACAGATTTTAACCAACCAATTACCAAATATACCAAAATTACCAAATATGCACCAAAATCTTCCGTCTGCTTCACATGCATTACACCATACATTTCCTGCGTGAAATGAATTAGGGTATCTATTTTTTATTTCCTCTTTGTTTGTGTTTGATGTCTTTGCCTTTTAATTGCTTGATGAAATGAAACAATCTTGTCTCCGCACAACGACATGACCAAGAGAGAATGTACGATGAACTTAAACAACTGAGTCTCCAAAATGATCGAATTAAACAATTGAGTCACTGAAAACACCAAATGGAATGTTCAATGAGATGAATAAAATGCCTAAGGGTGATCTATACTAATAAAAGGCAAAGCCCTCACTCACTCACTCACTCACTCACTCACTCATCACTAATTCTCCAACTTCCCGTGTGGGTGGAAGGCTGAAATTTGGCAGGTTGATTCCTTACAGCTTCCTTACAAAAGTTGGGCAGGTTTTATATCGAAATTCTACGCGTAATGGTCATAACTGGAAGCAGTTTTTCTCCATTTACTGTAATGGAGATGAGCTTCAACGCCGTGGCGGAGTTTCGTGTGACATCATCACGCCTCCCACGTAATCACGCAGTACATAGAAAACCAGGAAGACCTCAAAAATGCGCTCAAGAAAACATGCATTATATAATTGAGAAGGCAGCGAAACAATAAGAAGCGAGTTCTGCTACTTCGGAAACAAAGCACGATGTAAACCTACACTTTAAATTAAGTTCATAGACAGGCTGCCGCTGG
Source organism: Polypterus senegalus (assembly GCF_016835505.1). NCBI lineage: Eukaryota > Metazoa > Chordata > Cladistia > Polypteriformes > Polypteridae > Polypterus > Polypterus senegalus. The sequence continues at coordinate 198,253,767 of NC_053158.1, forward strand.
CGTTTGTAATTTAGTGCCTGCCCATAGAAGGCCGTCCGTCAGCGGCAATCCAATAGCAAACTGCCACGGGTAAATATTCACGGGTGAAGGACTGTGCTTATGGAGAGGAAGATGAGATGGTCAGGGTGGTGTTTGACACAAACTCAGCGAAACTGCGAGAGAAAGTTTTAAGTGCCAGGACTAAGGTAACATTAAATAAAGCTATGGACATAGCGAGATGGCACCAGCACAGCTGGGAACCTTCGATGCAAGTACACGAGTGGCTCACGTGAACTGGCGCAGTGCACAGATAAAAGCAACAGTTCCAAAAGCGCTGAACAAAAACCGAATTACACAGTTGAAAAGGCAGCAAAAAATATGAAGCGTCTGATAAGCATATTCATAAATGCAGCTACTGTGGAAACAAAGCACACGGTGGAAAAAGTCAATGTCCCGCTAAAGGAAGTGTGTCAGGTCTCAGATAAAGAAGAAGACGAGCTGTTTATTGATGCAGTAAGAAACGAATCGATGAATGAAACCTGTCATCTTTACAACGATTGACAAACACGGAATGTAACTTGAACACAACACATCGTACAAATACGACCCTGATTGAAAGAAATAATGATAATCAAATCCTTGATGACAGCAACATTCAATAACACTCACAAAACAATTACTGTATATTGACAATCATGTTACGTTATTTTTAAAATGTTCCCTTTTCTTTTTCATAACTTCTACTTCTCCACTGCGATACGCGGGTATATATTTAAATGTATATATATACCCCTATCTACAGTACATACTCTCGCATAGACAAGCCACATGCTGTGGCTCAATTGTAGAGTCTTAAGCCTCTAATGCCGACATTCGAGGTTCGATCCCCGAGAGGGATGCACTGAGTATGTACGCGCTACTGATTCATTTTACCTTCGCATCTCCTTGGTTTGGGACGTATGAAAAATATTCGGTTAACGCAGAATCATGTTACGTTATTTTTAAAATGTTTCCCTTTATTAGCACAAGCACAGCTGAGAAGCTTCGATGCATGTACTCCATAACGCGTTAAAAATAACGCATTTAATCACACTTTCAATTCCAAGCAAACGGGAACTTTTGTCAATGCATCATTTCCTGGTACATCCATTACACTGATGCACACATCACAGCTACAAAAATGTTAGAGTCGGAATAAAGCGCGTTCCTACGACTGATCATTTCGACTTCAGCGAAGCCTTGATAAAAGCATGGTTTTGTGCACAATGAAAAGCAAGCAAAATTAGATGCATTACAGAAAGCGGACTTTGTGGCTCTTACTGGGGATCATTGGACTTCCGTGACCGTTAGTAATTCTAATTACATCTAATTACAAAATGTTCAATGATCACACTGTTTTAGCCTAATGTACAAAATAATTTTGGCTAAGGTTACTCAGAGTTTAAAGATTAAGTTGGTCAAATTACCTTTTATGTTTCTGACTTATTTTTTTCAGAAGAAAAACTGCACTTTATGTTGAAATTTTGGTTATTATTATTTAAAGACAATACTATTCTGAAAATCTACTTAAAGTACTTAAACTACCACTTTATTTTTAAGTCTGCCCAATTTTAACCAGGGATGATATTTTTGTTTCTGTTTTGAATTCAAATGCAGTTTAAAGGCTTTTTTTCAGAAATTAAAACAGCTTCAGTTTACAATATTCATGTACATGTCTATTATTTGATTCTGTCGCCCACTAAAACACTTTTAAATTAAAAAAAACATTTGCGATTTGGGGCAAATTTACGTGTCGATTACATACGATTAATCAAGATTAATTCTTACACAGCCTCTAATTAATTGGATTAATTTTTTAATCGAGTCCCACCTATATATATATATATGTGGATATATATATGTAGATTTGTATATATAAATGTGTATATACAGTATATATGTAGATATGTATATGTGTATATACAGTATGTATATATACAGTATGTATATATATGTATGTGTGTATATGTATATATATATAACTGTGTATATATATGTGTATAGATGTATATATATATATATATATTTATATATATATGCCAGCAACACTCATGACAATGACAAAACAATTACATTGTCAATCATGTTACGTTATTATTAAAATGTTTCCTTTTCTTTTTACTTCTCGCTGCCAATCGCAGGTATTTTGCTATATATATATATATATATATATATATATATATATATATATATATATATATATATATATATATATATATATATACAGATATATACAGATATATATAAATATATATATACAGATATATATAAATAGATAGATATGACAACAACACTCAATATCAATGACAAAACAATTACATTAACAATCATCTTACGTTATTTTTAAAATGTTTGCTTTTCATTTTCATAACTTCTTTAACACACTACTTCTCCGCTGCGAAGCGCGGGTATTTTGCTAGTACACAATAAAATTAAACAATCGCGTCTCCACACACTGAAATGACCAAGAGGGTATGTACGATGAACGATAGAACGATATGTACTGGGGATGAACGATAAAACAACTGAATTTCCAAAGCGATCAAATTAAACAATCGAGTCACTGAAATCACCAAAGGGGAGGCTCAATGAAATCAATCAATTGAGTCCCTGCACACAGATTACCAAGGGAGATACTCGATGAAATGAAACAATCACGTTTCCACACACCGAAATGACCAAGAGGGGATGTACGATAAACTTAAACAACTGAGTCTCCAAAACGATCGAATTAAACAATCAAGTCACTGAAAACACGAAATGGGATATTCAATGAGATGAATCAAATGCCTAAGGGAGATACACAATAAAATTAAACAGTCCAGTCTCCAGGCACCGAAATAACCAAGGGGGTATGTGCAATGAAATTAAACAATCAGGTCTCCGTACACCGAAATGACCAAAGGGGATGCACGATGAAATTAAACAATCGAGTCTCTGAAACAATCGAATTAAACAGTCGAGTCACTGAAATCACCAAAATGGATGCTCAATGAAATAAATTGAGTCACCCCACACAAATTATCAAGGGAGATACTCGATGAAATGAAACAATGGAGTCTCCATGCACCGAAATGACCAAGGGGGTATACGTGATGAAATGAAACAATCGGGTCTCGGCAACACCGAAATGACCAAGAGAAGATGCTCAATGAACTTAAACAATCGAGTCTTCAAAACAAATGATATTAAACAATCAAGTTACTGAAATCACCAAAGGGGATGCTCAATGAAATCAATCAATTGAGACACTGCACACAAATTACCAAGGGAGATATACAATGAAATGAAACAATCGCGTTTCTGCACACCGAAATGACCAAGAAGGGATGTACGATAAACTTAAACAACTGAGTCTCCAAAATGATCAAATTAAACAATCGAGTCACGGAAAACACCAAATGGGATGTTCAATGAGATGAATCAAATGCGTAAGGGAGATACACAATAAAATTAAACAATCAAGTCTCCAGGCACCGAAATGACCAACAGGAGATGCACGATGAAATTAAACAATCGAGTCTCTGAAACAATTGAATTAAACAATTGAGTCGCTGAACTCACTAAAGGGGATGCTCAATGAAATGAATCAATTGAGCCACCCCACACAAATTACCAAGAGAGATACTCAATGAAATTAAATAATCGTGTTTCTACACACCAAAATGACCAAGGGGGGTTTGCACAATGAAATGAAAAATCGGGTCTCGGCAGCACCGAAATGGCCAAGAGAAGATGCTCAATGAACTTAAACAATCGAGTCTCTGAAACAATCGGATTAAATAATCAAGTCACTGAAATGACCAAAGGGGATGCCCAAGAGAGATACTCGATGAAATGAAACAACGGAGTCTCCACACGTCGAAATGACCAAGGGGGATGCTCGATGAAATAATCAAGTCACTACACACAATACAAGGCACAACTCGACCGCAAACAGTCCCAAGTTCAGTTAAATATAATTTATTAACAATAACTTTACAGATTTTAACCAACCAATTACCAAATATACCAAAATTACCAAATATACACCAAAATCTTCCGTCTGCTTCACGTCCTCCGCCTCAAGCGTCGTAAAGACAACCACGGTATGGAGCAAAAAAGCCACACAATTCAAATAAGAGCAGTTGAGGACCCTGGACATGTGAGGTGGCAGCACTAGGCATTGTAACACCCTTATCCTATGCATGTAACGTTTTATCATGAGCAGTCATCTTCATTTTCGAAATTTCACTTTTGAGAATGTTATGTTTAAGTCTGTATAAAATTGTGATAAAAATACAATTAAAGACTAATACTGAACTGTTTGTCTTTGCCATGGGCTATACTAAGAATATATTGAAACTTTCTTGTGGCAACAAGGAGGCGATATTCTTGATTTTACAGAGAGACCCTTTCAATATGAAGACCACGACAGACGGAAACCCCCAGTACCTGCCCGAACAGAAAAACCGGTAATGGGAATCCAGACCAAGAAGAACTTCATCAATTCAAATGCTGTTGAAATGATGATGGCTGTTCCAAAGAAGCCTAAGCCAATTTATGTCGACACCAAGAGAGGAGACAAACAACTTCTGGAAACTTCTGGACTTGTTCCAAAATTCGTCCACAAAAAGGTACATTTTCACCTTACCAGATAGCTTGTTTAAATGCATGCATTTTCCAAACCTACTCTAGAGCAGGGGTTCCCAAACGTTTGGACGTCAAGTACCACCTGAGGTTAAGTGAGTTGCGTTGCGTACCACCCGCACCTTGTTGAAAGGGAGGGAGAGCTGTAAGGGGGGGGAGTTTGGGTCTAAACCGCCCCGAAATCTGAATCAAAGTTAAAGAATTGGAAGAAATTTTGCATAAAATTAATGAAAAAATTTGCGCATGTACATAAATTGATAAATTCCGCCCCGAAACTAAATCCTGCCTTTGGCCGAAAACCGAAGACGAAATGGTATCGGCTTTGTGCTTAGATCTAGTGACTACGATGTGATACAGCGGCAGTGCACGTATAACAACAAACGCGAGCGGTTTCTGTGAGGCAGAGTTACCGAAGACTAAATAGTGTCGCCGTTGTGCTTTCATCTAGTGACCAAAAGCTCAAACAGTGAAGAAGTAGAAGTTGACTTCCGCGAAACGGAATTATGGTAGCGTTAAATGAAGTAAATACTGATTCGAATAATAGGTTTTATTTATTCAGATGATGAAATTTCACACCACACTAAATTTGGGAACCCACGTATTATTGTATTTAAACAGTTTCATTGTTTTTAGCCCACAACAGGCTTGTCATCAAGGGTTTTGCACAAATAAATTAAATTTCAGGGACCGCAATGCGTACCACCTGAAAAGGCTCCGGGTACCACCAGTGGTACGCATACCACAGTTTGGGAACCGCTGCTCTAGAGGGATGATGCAGGGGTTAAACTTTCCCCCAACTGCAATGGAAGCATGGCATGTACCAACCCTGGATGGGATGCCAGGTTCATTGCCAGGCACACTCATTTATATGGAGTGCCTATAAAAAGGATTCCTCCCTTGGAAGCTTAAACATTTTATTGTTATACAACACTGAATCCCAGTAGATTTAATTTGACTTTTTGACACCGAGTAACAGAAAAAGACTCTAAAATGTTAAAATGAGAAAAGATCTCTGTGAATATAAAACACGAAATACAGTAGAGCCCCGGTTATCTGAGGTAGTGTGGGCCAATACTACCTCAGATAACTTGAAACCCCAATAAATCGAATGCACACGGCTATTTCAGATTAAAAATTCAAGCTGGCAAATGACACGGCCCAAAGATGCAAAAAGGTTGGGACACCAGCTGAGTCGTCCCATTTAATTCCACAAAATCAAAACAAAGAACAGTGCACAATGTCGAGATCTCGTCAATAAGGTTCAAACGAAAAGGAAATAGCCAATAGAGTAGGCCAAGGACAGCTGTTCTTCAGCACGTCCTCTAGGTTTAGATTGGAGATGTGTCCAGCGGTCAGCTCAGCCCATCAGCAGACGTCCTCTTCTGGGGAGCTCAGGTTGCATAGCACTCTGACCAGAAGGGGCGGAGTCAGTCACCCTCATGGGGTGTCTTCTCAAACACAAAGAGGCTTGTGGTGGCTCAATAGCTTTCATACACAGCAGACTGCAATTCAAGTCACGCAGAAAATGGTGTTGAGTGATTGTGTGTCAGTATTGGTGGCTCTGAGGCTAGAGATCTGCACTGCCAATCTGAAGGTTGCCAGTTCAAATCCAATAAATGCCAAAAGGGACTCCACTCTGTTGTACCCTTAAGTAAGGCCCTTAACCTGCAATTGCTGAGTGCTTTGAGTAGTGAGAAAAGTGTTATATACAGTGGTGTGAAAAACTATTTGCCCCCTTCCTGATTTCTTATTCTTTTGCATGTTTGTCACACAAAATGTTTCTGATCATCAAACACATTTAACCATTAGTCAAATATAACACAAGTAAACACAAAATGCAGTTTTAAATGATGGTTTTATTATTTAGGGAGAAAAAAAACTAAACCTACATGGCCCTGTGTGAAAAAGTAATTGTCCCCTGAACCTAATAACTGTTTGGGCCACCCTTAGCAGCAATAACTGCAATCAAGCGTTTGCGATAACTTGCAATGAGTCTTTACAGCTCTGGAGGAATTTTGGCCCACTCATCTTTGCAGAATTGTTGTAATTCAGCTTTATTTGAGGGTTTTCTAGCATGAACCACCTTTTTAAGGTCATGCCATAGCATCTCAATTGGATTCAGGTCAGGACTTTGACTAGGCCACTCCAAAGTCTTCATTTTGGTTTTCTTCAGCCATTCAGAGGTGGATTTGCTGGTGTGTTTTGGGTCATTGTCCTGTTGCAGCACCCAAGATCGCTTCAGCTTGAGTTGATGAACAGATGGCGGACATTCTCCTTCAGGATTTTTTGATAGACAGTAGAATTCATGGTTCCATCTATCACAGCAAGCTTTCCAGGTCCTGAAGCAGCAAAACAACCCCAGACCATCACACTACCACCACCATATTTTACTGTTGGTATGATGTTCTTTTTCTGAAATGCTGTGTTCCTTTTCGCCAGATGTAACAGGACATTTGCCTTCCAAAAAGTTCAACTTTTGTCTCATCAGTCCACAAGATATTTTCCCAAAAGTCTTGGCAATCATAGAGATGTTTCTTAGCAAAATTGAGATGAGCCCTAATGTTCTTTTTGCTTAACGGTGGTTTGCGCCTTGGAAATCTGCCATGCAGGCCGTTTTGCCCAGTCTCTTTCTTATGGTGGAGTCGTGAACACTGACCTTAATTGAGGCAAGTGAGGCCTGCAGCTCTTTAGACGTTGTCCTGGGGTCTTTTGTGACCTCTCGGATGAGTCGTCTCTGCGCTCTTGGGGTAATTTTGGTCGGCCGGTCACTCCTGGGAGCGTTCACCACTGTTCCATGTTTTTGCCATTTGTGGATAATGGCTCTCACTGTGGTTCACTGGAGTCCCAAAGCTTTAGAAATGGCTTTATAACCTTTACCAGACTGATAGATCTCAATGACTTCTGTTCTCATTTGTTCCTGAATTTCTTTGGATCTTGGCATGATGTCTAGCTTTTGAGGTGCTTTTGGTCTACTTCTCTGTGTCAGGCAGCTCCTATTGAAATGATTTCTTGATTGAAACAGGTGTGGCAGTAATCAGGCCTGGGGTGGCTACGGAAATTGAACTCAGGTGTGATACACCACAGTTAGGTGATTTTTGAACAAGGGGCAATTACTTTTTCACACAGGGCCATGTAGGTTTGGATTTTTTCTCCTAAATAATAAAACCATCATTTAAAAACTGCATTTTGTGTTTACTTGTGTTATATTTGACTAATGGTTAAATGTGTTTGATGATCAGAAACATTTTGTGTGACAAACATGCAAAAGAATAAGAAATCAGGAAGGGGGCAAATAGTTTTTCACACCACTGTATGGGTGCACAACCCAGTGCTTCCAGCACCAATCCCCCAAAGTCCAGGCCTCTCTTCCAGTGCCTCTTTCCTTCAGGCCGCCTCCACTCTTCTCCAACACAACTCTCGTCCACTTCCACCCGACTCCAGTCCTCGAATGAAGGGAGGCGGCCCCATTTATACAAGCCCGCAGGGGCTCCAGGTGCTTCCCGACACTCCTCCGCGGACACTCCCCTGTGTGGCGGAAGTGCCGGCTGTGCACCCGGAAGCCCTTCCGGGTGTCCCCAGTCTTCTTCCCCCCAGCACCTCCTGGTGTGGCAGAAGTGCTGAGGTCCAGGGCTCTCCAGGCACCGGGGCACCCCCTGGCGGTGACCACAGGCCCCTACAGGGTTGAGCTTCAAAGCTCTGTACCTGTGGTCCCCATAGCAACCAGGGTGGCTGCCCCCACGTGATCTGAGATGGGCGCATGCCCTCTTCTGGTCCTGCAGGGCGTCCCGGCCGGGTCGTCGCCCCAGGCATCTGCCACAACATGCAAACTCCACACAGGGAGGACCTGGGAAGCAAACCCAGGTCTCCTAACTGCGAGGCAGCAGCGCTACCCACTGCGCCACCGTACCACCCTCAAATAATCAGCAATCGAAAAATATCGATTTATTCAAAATGACCAATGCTACTGTAAAATCAGTGTCAGCCTATGAAAGAAGACAAGAATGTCTATGTTAGTTCCAACAATCTGTTAAAATTATATAAATAAGTAAGAATTTAGAAAGGAACTGATGTATTGTATAACAGGAATACAAAAGGAACACGATGGACAAGAAGATTGGGCACTTGTTGTGATTGTTTGTGTATATCTGAGACTGAAAGATCAGGGGTTTTAGCCACTGAAGCCTCCCAATCCTGATGCCACTCTATCCATTTCTAAACCCATCCCGTGTTTCTATCAGTTAAGGCAGCCGCCCCTTTCCCGTGTTATTAATTAGTTCAAATGCTGTTTAGCTGCAGGTTGATTAGTCAGCTCTTTATGATAATAATCTGCAGGTAATATTTTTTTAATGAATTATTAAATATGCTGTGGCAGGCGGCAGGGGACCTTGCCCAGTTGGGATGTCCTTCAGAGGAGAAGACCAGGGGAGAAGTCATGTCAAGAGCTGTACCTCCCCTGGGACACGAGATGGCCTTGGAAGCTCAACCCTGCTGTGGCCCGTGGCCACCACCAGGGGGCGCCCAGACAGCTCCGGCGCCTTGGTCTGCAGCACTTCTACCACACCTGGAAGTGCTGCATGAAGATGATCTGGGTGCGGTATAATAGAGGCTTCCTCACTCCATTCAAGGATCTGGAGGCAGATGACGGAGCTTGCGAGCGACGAGTGGAGGCTGCGCTGAAGGAAAGGAAGGACTGAGCATTGTGGACGTGTGCACTGTATGGTGCTGTAGAAGGCAGAAAAATAAGAAATGTGTGTGTTTTGGACTTGGGTGTACTGTGTCTGTCTGTGATCCGAGGCTGAATCTTCCACAGTGCTTACATAATTGCTTTCCACTTCCGTTTATTTCCAGAGAAGTGACTTTTTTGGTCCTCTATTAGTGAACTTCCCTAAAGCAGCAGAAGAGGGCGCTGCTGTGTGACTTGTTTGCCCCTCATGCCCTGTGCTCGGCATTTGACTGACTTGCTTTGGGCATCCGAGTTGCCTGTCAGGCGAGTCAAAGAGGAAAATGTGCAAAATATAAAAGTTCGAGCAACCGCTCTCACGTTAAAACTGAAACAGTAAACTAACCGCGAGTTGAAGTTGCACCCAACGCTTCTCCATTTTAAGATGGGTGAGTTCGCAAATTCTCTATTGCTTTTCATTAGGAGATTTAGAAATTTTAACAACTTCGCACAGCATGATCTGTTTGAGATATCGTAATGAAAGTTGAGCTGTCTCAACAAATTTCTTTAAAGAATAAGTGGGTCACATCTCAACAGAATTGGTCCACGGCGGTGTGCGTTGTTTCATGCGGACAGACTGCCAGATATTGGCTTTTGCAAACGTACCTAACAAGCAGATTTGAAATTAGTCTTGAGGAATCTTGTTAGCTAAATAAATCATTTTAATGTTCCTCCAGGACTTTGGAGAGACCCCAGAGTACCTTGTAAGACGTAACGAGGAGACGAGAATAGCTCACGAAGAATATGAAGCCTATGTCAAGGAGAGACTCCGACAGGGTGCAATGAAGCAGCTCTCCGATGAAGAAAGACAGACGGTCCTGCAGGTACGTGAAAAGACTTGATGGTCTTCCTCTTAAATGCATTATTAAGCAAGTTCTCGGAGGTGGAGATGGACTCACTAGTAGCAGCAGCAGCAGCGGCATGAGAGATGCAAGATTTAAATGTGTTCCCAGTGAGACTAGTAGAACTACACAGATGAGCAACTAAGGCCGGGGTTTATACTTCACGCGACGTGACGCATGCTGCAGCGGATGCTCCTGCTACGCAAGTGTTGTACTGTTAAGGGCTCATTTATACTTCACGCTCAGAACGCATACGCGCCCGCATTATGGCTGCCACACGTTCCCAGTGTTCATTTCACGTGCCCTCTGAGCTGGTCCTCAGAAATTAACGCGACGCGTGCGTGAGTTGCAGTACCAGCAAAAAGTCGGGGGGCGCAGTGTGCTAAAAGTCGGAACGTGACGTCAGAGTCTCTGTTTACTGTCTACATGTGACAGAAAGCCACAATGTGGATCCTACAGGATGAATGGTTCGATGTGGTGAAGCAAAATGCCGACATACAGATGCATTCGTGGTGCTTTTATATTCAAGCGTCGCATATTCCCGATCGTAATGACACGATACATTTTAAAAGTCTCACATACCATCTTTTGTACCGTCTTTTTTTTTCTGCAACTTCACAACAGCAACATAATGTATAGGGCTGTATCTGAGCCACTGAGAAAAAAAATAAAGGACACGGTGGAAACGTGTATTTTGTGATTAAAATGGAAATTTCGGCTTTAACCTCGAATTGTCGACTTTCACCTCGTAGTTTACTTTATCATTAAAGCAGACGGTCGTAAACGTCATCCCAGTTTTTAAATCGCTACGAGCTTCTTGGACCTGACAGCTGCAGCAAGCAGCAATAGATCACCACACAGAACAAATTAAATGTCTGATATTCCAACTCTCTGCACATTTAGAATCTTTAGATTGATACTTGATATCACTTTCATGATGGAATGCTTTAAAGTGTGTATGTTACACTATACATATAATTTAGTTTAAATAATGAATACTGTTAATAATTACACACATGGGGGTGTCACGGTGGCGGAGCGATAGCACTGCTGTCTCGCAGGGAGTTATGTTGCTGGTATTCCACACTGTGCTCCGGTTTTCTTCCAAAGATATGCAGATTTGGGGATTTGGTGCCGCTAAAATGACGCTAGTGTATGTGTGTGCTTGTATTCACCTTGCGATGAGCTGAGACCTCGTCCAGGGATTGCTTCTCACTTGTGCCCAATGCTTGCTGGAATGGACACATCCCTGGATTGACGGATTTAATCAATAAATATAATTTTCAGAGATATTGCGGTAAGGTGTCATCGAAATTTAATAGGTGCTTTAGGCAATTCTAGCGCAGAAGCGAACCTGTTCTCACCGTGATAATATCTCGCACCGTGATAATATCTCGCACTGCCCCTGGTGGATTCCTCCAGATTTACGTAAAGTACGCGCACAAGTATGAACACTACAATGCTTGCAGAGCAAGAGCATCCGCTGCAGCATGCGTCACGTCCCGTGAAGTATATCTCCGGCCTTATACTTGCGCGCGTACTTTACGTAAATCTGGAGGAACCCACCAGGTGGCAGTGCGAGATATTATCACGGTGAGAACAGGTTTGGCTTCTCTGTGTTGTGAATTGCCTGGAACGCCCATTAAATTCCGATGACACCTTACTGCAATATCTCTGAAAAAGATTTTTAAATCCATCAATCCAGGGATTTGTCCATTCCAGCTAGCATTGGGTATGAGGCAGTAACAATCCCTGGACAGGGCATCAGCTCATCGCAAGGTGAATACAAGCACACACATGCACACTGGCGTCATTTTTAGTGTCACCAAATCTGCATATCTTTGGAAGGAAATCCAGCAGGAAAACATGGAAACTCCAGGCAGGCATATTAGCGACGTGACTCCCTGCAAGACAGCAGCGCTAACGCTCCGCCACGGTGTCACCCCCATGTGTGTACAGTGGAACCTCTAGATACGATCACCTCTGTTTACGAGAAATTTAAGATAAGAGGAAAGTATGAGCGAAAAATTCTGATCTAAATACGAGCATTGGCTCACGTAACGAGCCACGAGCCAGGCTGTGGTCATGCGTGACGCGTTTCCCGATCCGTCTCGACTCGGGGATTCACCCAAGCTGACACTGCCAGCAGCTCACTCAGTGTTCCTTGTTCTCCCGTAGCGTGAGGATCTACGCGTTTGTGCGCTTGTGATTTCATTGTTTCGCTGTAGCAGTTAAGCGTATAAGCGTATCCAAAAATATCGCGGACATGCAGGCGGAGAATAGGAGACGATTGCCCTCAAGAGGAGTACTAGGGTGTTGTACCATGTTAGCCATTATGAATGTAGAGAAAAGCCAAGCAAAATGACCCCTTTTATTGGCTAACTAAAAAGATTACAATATGCAAGCTTTGATTACATCTTGCCTGAAGAAGGGGCCTGAGTTGCCTCGAAAGCTTGCATATAGTAATCTTTTAGTTAACCAATAAAGGGGTCATTTTGTTTGGCTTTTCTCTACCCTCAAGAGAGAGAGAGAGAGGCGGCGCGAAGCAAGCAAGAGAGATAAGGAGAGAGAGAGAGGCGCGCGAGGGAGCAAGAGAGATAAGGAGAGAGAGAGAGAGATAGAGGCGCACGAGTGAGCTTAGAGAGAGAGAGCAGCAAGAGAGAGCAAGAGAGAAGGAGAGAGATAAAGAGAGAGAGAGGCGTGAGAGAGGTTGAGCAAGAGAGATAAGAGAGAGAGAGAGAGAGAGGCGAGCGAGCAAGAGAGATAAGGAGAGAGAGAGAGAGAGGAGAGAGAGAGAGAGAGAGAGAGAGGCAAGAGCAAGAGAGATAAGAGAGAGAGAGAGAGAGAGGCGCCGAGCGAGCAAGAGAGATAAGGAGAGAGAGAGACGCGCGAGCGAGCGAGCAAGAGAGATAAGGAGAGAGAGAGACGCGCGCACAAGAGAGAAGAACCATCAGCTCAGTTGTGATCACATGACGCTCAGCAGACAAAGTGTATCCACACTTATTTATCAGTGTTATTTGTTAAGAAAATTGATTTTTATGTTCTTATTTTTGGGGGTGCGGAACGGATTAACTGGATTTTCATTATTTTCAATGGGGAAGTTTTGTTCTAGATACAAGAAATTCGCTATACAAGCTCAGTGCTGGAACGAATTAAACTTGTATCTCGAGGTTCCACTGTAATTATTAACAGTTTTCATTATTTAAACGAAATAACGATTTATCTGTAACATGTAACATACATACTTTAATGCATTTCATCATGAAAATGATATCAAGTATAAGTCTAAGGATTCTAAATGTGCAGAGAGTTGGAATATCAGACATTTAATTTGCTCGATGTGGCGATCTATAGCTGACGATCTGCTGCTGTCAGGACCAGGTGTTCTAACGAAACATCCGACCCATCGAAACGATCTACTCACTGATGCTACGCATGCGCAGACCAAAATTACGCAACTTTTCTCGAAGCTTACCAACTGTTCATCGATCTGTAGTGTTACTGTATTTCAGTAATATGTATTATTTTCTTACCCTTACTACATTAATGCATTTATTACAGTTTAATAACTACAGTAATATAATTACAGTTGGTATAACGTTATAAGTTTAGTGTTACGACTTACAATAAACGGATGGGTGTAACATATACGGTGTATATACCATTCATGCCAAGTCATCTGTTGCTTTTGTTGACATAGTGTGTAGTAAATAAACTGTTAATTTAATGTGCTAATTAGAACTAGGGTAGGATTCTTTGACAAAGCAGGACAAATGGAAGCCCTAGGAAAAAAAGACGGCACAGATGATGGTATGTGAGACTTTTAAAATTTATCGTGTCATTACGAATATGCGACGCTTGACTATAAAACCACCACGAATACATCTGTATGTCGACATTTTGCTTCACCACATCGAACCATTCATCAAACATCGAAGCGCGCTCACCGATCTCGTAGCATCCGCAAAGCGTCTTTCTGTCACCTGTAGACAGTAAACAGAGACTCTGACGTCACATTCCAACTTTTAGCTCACTGCGCCCCCCCCGACTTTTTGCTGTTACTGCAACTCGTGCACGCGTCGCGTTCATTTCTGAGGACGCTTCAAATGAACGCTGAGAACGCGTGGCAGCCATGATGCATGCGCGTATGCGTTCTGAGCATGAATTGTAAACGAGCCCTAAGTATAGCCAGGGAGTTGCTCAGACTGTACTTCCTTTTAGGGGTCACTAGTAACAGTGAAAGACATCCAGACTAATGCGGTGTTCACAAGTTCTCTGAGTATTCAGACGCTTTACGTTCAGTGCATTCACGTGGGTCAGACTATTCGGACTATAAACGTGAGGTCGCAGTTGATTGAGTGCTTCACCTGCACAAAAAAAGAACCTAACACAATAGCATTCAAGATGTTCAAAAAAATAGCAAACTCATTCATCATTAATCATGAAAAGCGTACAGCCATGGCCAAACGTTTTGAGACTGACACAAATATTAATCTTCACAAAGTTTGTGGGGCAGCATGGTGGCGCAGTGGGTAGCGCTGCTGCCTCGCAGTTAGGTCCTCCCTGCGTAGAGTTTGCATGTTGTCTGCGTGGGTTCAAAGACATGCAGGTTAGGTGCATTGGCAATCCTAAAATCATCCCTAGTGTGTGCTTGATGGGGGTGTGTGTGCCCTGTGGTGGGCTGGTACCCTGCCCGGGGATTTGTTCCTGCCTTGCACTCTGTGTTGGCTGGGATTGGCTCCAGCAGACCCCCGTGACCCTGTAGTTAGGATATAGTGGGTTGGATAATGGATGTATGGATAATGCTGAGCTTTTCAAGTGAAGGCTCACTTCTCCCCACCCCTTATTCACTGGTCAAGTGCTCTTCAAGCCCCAAGGACTTCCAAAGGGGTGAATTAGTTTTATGCACACAGTACAATACAATTATTTTTTTCCATTTCTGCACTGTGACATCTAGCACATTATTAAACGCGCTCAGGGTTATACAATGACAAAACTGAAATAGTGACCTTTTCATTTTATGCTGCGCCTTTACATGATTATCTTCTCAAGATGTGTTTCTGTATTTTTTTTTTTTTAGCTCGACTGGGTTATTTGCCTAAGGCATGGAAATTAAATATGGGACCTTATGAGATTGTATAGTGTCTCTTTCAAGTGTACAAGTTTAGTAGGTTTATTTATTTTATGTGAGGTTTTGAATGTCCAACAGTGGTGCCTTGCTATTCCACAGTTTGACCACTAGATGGCACTGCTTAACATAGGGTATCCATTCAGTCCAACAACGTATATATTGTGGTCAGGATGGCTATGAAAAGTACTGCAGTTAATGTAAATTTTTAACTTTACATATTGTTACCACGTTTTTAAAGTATTTAGTTAAATCTTTTCTCACAGGCACTTTGGCAGGATTATAAAATTATAATCCAGTAGCCCAAACATATTGCTTAAATGCCGTACATTGTACAGTAGGTTAAAGATGGAAATGTTTGACTCGTTACAGACTTCTTGTTAGTCAGTAAAGACAGGGCTGGCCCAAGGGTAGATGATGCCCCTTGGCAATGGTGGGTGTATATGCCCCCTTTGATCAAGGGCGGATCCACTATGAAATTCATGAAGCTTAATCTTCAGAGCCCCTTAATCCCGGAGGGACCCCAGTACTGACTTTAGTCCACATTGCTTAAAAACTTTGAATGTCTGCTGAGGTCAGGTGGATCCAAAAATAAATAATATAGAGTAATTCTGTACAGTAATTTTAATGAAAATCTGAGATGTAGTGGTTTAATGTTTAAAAAGATTGTGCCAATCTGTAATGGAACAACCCCATTATGGACAATAATAGTGGTCACCCAGGCCTTGAAAATGGTTGTGAAAGGGACCCTATAACAGTTCACAAGCTTCAGGGACCCAAAGATGTAAGTCCACCACTGCCTATGAGACCAAACTTTGTTCATATATTGTAAGGTTTCTAAACTCGTTTGGGACTCACCCCGCCAACGGGACGACACGCCGAAATGCATCCCGAAGCACAATCGGTACGTATGTGGAAGACACTTCATCAGTTGCCGGGTCAACCACAGGCTCCCAATGCAGAAGCGGCTTGCAGCTGAAGCAGATCCGAGTTGATCACGGTCGTGGTATAAGCGCTTGCCATCGACAGGTGACGCCAACGGACATTATAAATGCAGGGAATGGGATTACTTGGCCACGACCCTGCCTGATTGCTGCGTCTGTGTTTTGGAGAGTGCTAGATCCCGCTACAATGAATAACCGGGATGTTCCTGTTTCAAGCGGAATGAAGTTGGTTTTGCAAAAGTGCTGAGACTCAGCTTCATGTTTTGGGGTGCAAGACAGCAACTCGCACGTCACAATATGTATATGACTTTAAAGATTGTGGGGTGGGATTGGAGTGTGTTCAGATACATATGTCACACACAATACTGACAGCTGACAGAAAAGTGAGGGGGTGTCCCCCTTGAAGGTCAGTGTGCATCCATATACTTATTTTACTTTATTGTCAGTTTACACTGGCAATCAATGCAAGATTTGGATGAGCCCACCAAGTCATGGCACCCTTAGGCCTTTGCCTAGATAGAGCCGGCCCTGGGTGTAGAAAAAAATAAACTGCAGGAGTGTATCATTCCTTCATGGGAACTCAAGCAACTCATAATATATGGGGATCTTCTATGGAAGTTGTGATGCCTCACTCCCCATATTTGCCTAATATATCAGAGATATTACTCAGGGGATTTTATTTAAATTTCTTAGTATCAGTCCACCCAAACCTTTATAAATGAACATTATTCAGTGCAAGTTAGGGCAGTTAGGGCATGTTGGAATGATGATAGATAGATAGATAGATAGATAGATAGATAGATAGATAGATAGATAGATAGATAGATAGATAGATAGATAGATAGATAGATAGATAGATAGATAGATAGATAGATAGATAGATAGATAGATATGAAAGACACTATATAATAGATAGATAGATAGATAGATAGATAGATAGATAGATAGATAGATAGATACAGTAGATAGATAGATAGATACAGTAGATAGATAGATAGATAGATAGATAGATAGATAGATAGATAGATAGATAGATAGATATGAAAGGCACTATATAATAGATAGATAGATAGATAGATAGATAGATAGATAGATAGATAGATAGATAGATAGATATGAAAGACACTATATAATAGATAGATAGATAGATAGATAGATAGATAGATAGATAGATAGATAGATAGATAGATATGAAAGGCACTATATAATAGATAGATAGATAGATAGATAGATAGATAGATAGATAGATAGATAGATATAGAAAAGGCACTATATAATAGATAGATAGATAGATAGATAGATAGATAGATAGATAGATAGATAGATAGATAGATACTTTATTAATCCCAAGGGGTAAATTCCCATACTCCAGCAGCAGCATACTGATAAAGAACAATATTAAATTAAAGAGTGATAACAATGCAGGTATAACAGACAATAACTTTGTATAATGTTAACGTTTACCCCACCGGGTAGAATTGAAGAGTCGCATAGTGTGGGGTCTCCTCAGTCTGTCAGTGGAGCAGGACGGTGACAGCAGTCTGTCGCTGAAGCTGCTCCTCTGTCTGGAGATGATCCTGTTCAGTGGATTCTCCATGATTGACAGGAGTCTGCTCAGCGCCCGTCGCTCTGCCACGGATGTCAAACTGTCCAGCTCCGTGTCTACAATAGAGCCTGCCTTCCTCACCAGTTTGTCCAGGCGTGAGGTGTCCCTCTTCTTTATGCTGCCTCCCCAGCACACCGCCGCGTAGAAGAGGGCACTCAACACAACCGTCTGATAGAACATCTGCAGCATCTTATTGCAGATGTTGAAGAATGCCAGTCTTCTAAGAAAGTATAGTCGGCTCTGTCCTCTTTTGCACAGAGCATCAGTATTGGCAGTCCAGTCCAGTTTATCATTCCCTGCGCTAACCGAAACCAATGTACGTACTTATTTCGGTGGTATGATGCCACTGTCGGCCGCCATATTGAACTTTCCAACATCACTAATTCTCCAATTTCCCGTGTAGGTAGAAGGCTGAAATGTGGCAGACTCATTCCTTACAGCTTACTTACAAAAGTTAAGCAGGTTTCATTTCGAAATTCTACGTGTAACGGTCGACAACGTCCGCCATGTTGAACTTTCTTATTTATGGCCCCATCTTCACAAAATTTGGTAGGCGGCTTCCCTGCGCTAACCATGAAACTCAAACCGATTATGACAGCAGCAATCCAAGCTGTGAGATTTGAAACAAGATTACTGTTCACATGGCCAACTGTACGTTACATGCTCAAGAGTAAGCTCAGCGCACAGCTTGGTCATATTACAACCGGAGGGCCGAACTCACAACGTGGTATACAAAGAGATCCTTAACAAAGAATTATTGGTATATTTTCCCTCAGTTTAAAAAGGTTTAATTTTCTTCTTAATAAAAATTTTAAGGCAGTACTTCGCCGCTGCAAAGCGGGTATTTTGTTAGTCTACAATAAATACAGGATACAGAAAGAAAATTAGTAATTTCCAGAAAAGTCCACTAGATGTCAGTATTGTTCACAGTTGAGTCCAGTTAGTAACTTGTCAGCAGTTTGGTAAAACCAAAGGAACAATCAATGGCAAAAAGTAAAGCAACCTGAAACACTGATGATATAAACTTATTGTCTGTACATAACACTGAGGCAAACATTATGTCTTATTATGGAAATTATAAACATTACATTTTAAAGAATGCAACTTGTTAAATGTACACTCAAAGAACCAATTATTCCCCACTCCTGAATGTCTGCTTATCAATGCAGTTTTCTAATCAGCCAATCAGGTGGCAGAAGCACAACACATAAAACCATGCAGATACAGTATACACGTTTTGTGTTTTTGTGGTGTCATCACGCATGCCCAAAGCAGCCCCTCAACTATCTTACAGTAAGCATGCATGAAAGTTCTGGGCATGGCCACTACAGCTCTGTGATGTCACCTAGGCCTTGCAAAGCATCATGGGGGGCTCTGGGGACAAAATGCTTGCAAGGAGAATTCCCAGGGAAAATATGCAGCAAACAAGGTCACTGGCAGGGGGGCGGCACAGTGGCACAGTGGGTAGCGCTGCTGCCTCGCAGTTTGGAGACCCAGGTTCGCTTCCCTGCGTGGAGTTTGCATGTTCTCCTTGTATCTGTGTGGGTTTTCTCCGAGCGCTCCGGTTTCCTCCCATAGTCCAAAGACATGCAGGTTAGGTGTATTGGTGATCCTAAATTGTCCCTAGTATGTGCTTGGTGTATGTGTGTTGGGCTGGCCCGGGGTTTGTTTCCTGCCTTGCGCCCTGTTTTGGCTGGGATTGGCTCCGGCGGACTCCCGTGACCCTGTAGTTAGGATATAGCGGGTTGGATAATGGATGGATGGAAGGTCACTGACGAATGCAGCATATCTGCTGTGAAAAACACTTTGGTGAATTTTGCCACTCGGGCAGATAAATATTGTCTTGTCCTGTGTAACCAGTAGGAGACACCAAGCCCCAAATGCCCAACACAATCCCGGGTTCAAATGCAGTGGACCCTTGACTTACAAACTCAATTCGTTCACAAGGGCTGCTTGTAACTCAAGACTATTTTTCCCATAAGAAATAATGGAAATACCCATAATGCACTCCGAACCTCCCACAGCAACACTTACTTAACCTTTTCATAATAAAAAAGGGTTGTATAATGCGCAAAATTTACCAAGACACCAATAATTTTTCTAATGTACTAACCAAAAAGTTATAAAAAGTGCCTAGCCTACCAGAAACAACAATTTCACACTGTACTCACCATTTAATTTGACATCTTTGGGCTGCAGGAAGGGAGGAGGAGGAGGAGAATGAAACGGAAGGTGGTTATTGGTTAGAAGGAGCCTCCTTATGCAAATCTTTTCTTTGTAAAATTGTCGAGATGGTGGATTTCGACATGCTGTACATATTAGCGAGATCGGTCACACGAACAGCACTCTCATATTTCCGCACAATTTCCATATTCATTTCGACTGTGATCGCTGTTTGTCAAGTTAATAATGACAGTAGTCGAGCACTCAGTTCAAAGCTGGTCGTGTTGTGAACTGCTGTAATAATACACTCCAAAGCAAGCCGGTGCTGACTCAGCCTGATGACATCATCATGTGCCGCGCCAGCCCGCTAGCTAACATCCCTTGACAATCGCTTTCTTTACCTTCGTTACCTTCTCTTCCTTCCTTAGCAATTATGCTAAGTCTTGCTTGCCATGGTCTTAGTGAATTATATATATAGATAAATCACTGCACTGACCGAAATTACGTCCACAGACACATGTATCTGGGCTCCGACTGACGCTTCCGAACGCTCTCGGCTGTTTGTTTACAATCGCACAAGCGGATACACGTGACCGCATTTGGGTCGTGACGCAAGATGTTGGGCGTAAATCAAAACAACAATTTTGGTCGTAAATCAAGTTGTTCGCTTGTCAGGCTGGTTGTATATCAAGGGTCGACTGTAATGGATTTTTCAGTCCACCGTGTCACCCGCTGCACTCGGGTCTCAATCCGGGTTGTGGTGGGTGCGGCAACATGCTATCACTGCCAGCTTCCATTCCAGTTGCTCTACCTCTCGCCACGTGTTGGAGCGCAACTTGCCTCCGCTTAGCTACCGATACCTGTTTGTTCAGCAAACATTATCATCTACAGATTGTTATGGAGTAACGTTTGACGTTTTTGAGAGAGAGATCAGAACTACGTGTTTTTTAGAGTCACTGTTCTCTTCACAGGAGACTTCCATCAGACTTTGCCCGTCATCCCAAGACAAACTCATGCCCGACGAGGTGGATGCAGTGCCTTAGCTGCTCATCTATCTGGAGTGAAGTTGCCAAGCAGTCACTGACCCTCAATATGTGCATCTTTTTGTTCTGGGATTTTCCTAGCTACTACAGGAAGTAAGGAACGGTTCCTTGCAGACTAGAGACAGAGCTATTGCAGGGTCAATGGCGAATGCAGCATATCCGCTGTGAAAAACTCTTTGGCGAATTTTGCCAAACTACCCTTGGGTGGATAAATATTGTCTTATCCTCTATAACCAGTAGGGGGCACAACTGAGCCCCAAACCCCAGATCCAATAATGCCCAACACAATCACAGGTTCATATAACGGATTTTTCATTCTACCGTGTCACCCACCGCAGTCGGGTCTCAATCCGGGTTGTTCGTCGTATGGTGGGTTTGGCAACGTGCTATCACTGCCAGCTTCCGTTCTAGTTGCTCTACCTCTCGCCACGTGTTGGAGCGCACCTTGCCTCTGCTTAGCTAGCAATACCTGTTTGTTCAGCAGACATTATCATCTACAGATTGTTAAGGAGTAACGTTTGACGTTTTTGAGAGAGAGATCAGAACAACGTGTTTTTTAGAGTCACTGTTCTCTTCACAGGAGACTTCCATCAGACTTTGCCCGTCATCCCAAGACAAACTCATGCCCGACGAGGTGGATGCAGTGCCTTAGCTGCTCATCTATCTGGAGTGAAGTTGCCAAGCAGTCACTGAACCTCAATATGTGCATCTTTTTATTCTGGGATGGAACCACAAGATTTTCCCAGCTACTACAGGAAGTGAGGAACGGTTCCTTACAGACTAGAGACAGAGCTATTGCAGGTCACTGGCGAATGCAGCATATCTCATATGTAAAAAACGCTTTGGCGAATTTTGCCAAACTACCCTCGGGTGGATAACTGTTGTTTTATCCTGTATAACCAGTAGGGGGCACTACTGAGCCCCAAACCCCAGATTCAATAATGTCTAACACAATCACAGGTTCATATAACGGATTTTTCAATCCACCGTGTCACCCGCCGCACTCGGGTCTCAAGCCGGGTGGTTCATTGTGTGGTCCCGACCTCCCCCCACCCCACACACACCAAGCACTCTTACAATGAAGCACAACCAATAACCATATAAATAATGTAATTCTTTCTTCTCCTTCTGCCTCCATTTGAGTGTCTCTTGCTGCCTCCCAACTCTGACTCCTTGACACAAAGCAGCGGGCACTTTTTATGCTGGACCTGAACAGCTTGTGATGACTTGTGGGGACTTCCAGGTTGGTTGGGAACCCCTGACAGCACATCCTTGCAGCACTCAGGGACAGGGCTGCACTTCCCATGAACCCCTGCAGGCATCCAAGCTGGGACGCCTCCAGCGGACCACTGCCACTTAACATATGGGGGACGGAGCTGCTCCTGGCCTCAGGGTTGTGCTCATCCTTCCCCTGGCACCTTCCATCTTGGTAGTAGGTCATGCTGTCGTTCATCTGGGATGCCCTCTATCCTCCGTGGCGCTCACATCTAATATAATCATGGCATCAGATTTGTCAACATGTTGTATTTGATGAGCACATACAAGGACGAATTTGTCCATATTCTGTACACGTGACAATAAACAACAACATTTATTTCTATAGCACATTTTCATACAAATAATGTATATAAAGTGCTTTACATGATTTGGAATATAAGATGTCAGACACTCCGATATATAAGATGGGGTGAGATTATTTAAGGCTTTGTAAACCATCAGAAGTATTTTAAAGTCAGTTCTGAATGACACAGGTAACCAGTGTAGTGACATCAAAACTGGAGAAAAGTGCTTGGATTTTCTTTTTCTAGTTAGGATTCTAGCAGCTGCATTCTGCACTCGTTGCAATCGATTGATGTATTTTTTGGGTGGTCCTGAGAGGAGTGCGTTACAGTAATCTAGTCGACTGAAAACAAAAGTGTGAACTAATTTCTCAGCATCTTGCAATTATATAAGAGGTCTAACTTTTGTTATATTTCTTAAGTAAAAAAATGCTGTCCTAGTGATCTGATTAATATGCGATTTAAAATTCAGGTCAGAGTCAATAGTTACCCCTAAATTCTTTACCTCCGTCTTGACTTTTAATCCTAATGCATCAAGTTTATTTCTAATAACCTCATTATATCCATTATTGCCAATCACTAAAATTTCAGTTTTTTCATTATTTAGCTTGAGAAAATTACTATTCATCCAATTAGAAACACAAGTAAGACATTGTGTTAGTGAAACAACAGAGTCGGGGTCATCAGGTGCTATTGATAAATACAGTTGTGTGCCATCAGCATAGCTGTGGTAGTTCACGTTGTGCCCCGAAATAATCTGACCTAACAGAAGCATGTAAATCGAAAAGAGCAGTGGACCCAGGATTGAGCCTTATGGAACACCATATAGAATATCATGTGTCTTTGAAGTATAATTACCACAACTAATAAAGACATTTTCTATCTGCCAGGTAGGATTCAAATCAATTTAAGACCCTGCCAGAGAGGCCCACCCACTGACTAAGGCGATTTCTAAGAATATTGTAATCAATGGGGTCAAATGCGGCACTCAGATCCAAGAGGATAACAGATACACGGCCTCTGTCTGTATTTATCCACAAGTCATATACTACTTTAATGAGTGCACTTTCTGTGCTGTGATTTGTTCTGAAACCCGACTGAAACTTATCAAGAACTAGCTGATTACCCAGTGGCTTCGCTCAC
Source organism: Polypterus senegalus (assembly GCF_016835505.1). Lineage (NCBI taxonomy): Eukaryota > Metazoa > Chordata > Cladistia > Polypteriformes > Polypteridae > Polypterus > Polypterus senegalus. Next base: position 198,277,562 of record NC_053158.1, read on the forward strand.
TGAGTGCAAGGGAAAAAAATAAAATGTAGTACTGTACATAAATTATTAAACAGTAAAACATTAACATATAAGAAGGAAAGATATATTGAGCAGTACTGGAGTGCTTTCGGTTAAAGTACATTTTAAAGGCGCTATAACACAACAGGTAAGTAGCACTAACAGCAGCTTAAATGTATTTGGATTTTCTCTCAGTAGCAGATCCCTTGTGAAAGGCACTACATGACCGCTGTGGTATAGAAATTAAATTTTCTATGCGATCCTGCAAATTTCTGCCTGACAACCTTGCACTACGTGCCTGTGATTTAAGAGAAAAAATATTCTGAGAAATGTGGACACTGCCCTTCCGTGCTTAACAGGCAGAAGGTCCAAACAATTCCCAAGTACAATACTTCCCATGAAGAGGTCGGTACATCTTCTTAGATGTAAACCCTCCATCTTCTTAAAAGAATTCATCACAAAAGCAACCTTGAATGTTGCGGGGTTTTAATGACCTGAACTCACCTTAAGGGACAGTAAGTAGTCGTGCAGCGCAGTTTACAAAGAGAGCTTTGCTTTGATGGCGCCGATTACACTCATTCGCAAAGATTTCCACTCTCTCAGGAGCCCGATGGGGCACTCAAAGTGTCACAAACAGTGCGAGAAGAGAGGACGGCTTTCAAAACTGCGAAGCTCTTGACCCGGCGGAGCAGTCCGACATTCCGCGCCTCCCAGCAACCACTTTGTTCTCACGACCCCTTGCCGCTGAAGGCGGTGTCGTCTTCACATTGTTTACAGCTCGGCGCAGTTAAAAAGTAGAAAGACGCAAAGCTGTTTTCCTCATCTCTTCTACTGTCAAGTACTGGCAATTTAAAAAAAAAAAGTTATAATGTGGCAGTTTCCGCGACAGTCACGTGGACGAATAAATTAAACTTCTCTGTCAGAACGCGCTTGGCAGCGGATGGCTCATCGCTGGAGTCCAAAGAGGAGGGCTGGGAGAGGGCGATGCAGGGCACACTTCTAGGGGATAGATCGGCATGTTTGTGTTTACTTCTTTTCCATATCGGTAAAGTAACTCTCACACAAATAAGACGATATAAAAATGGCGTCCACAAACAATGTGATTAGTTCCTGTCTTATAATATGTTCTGTGGTCATATGTAATTTCCTTTCGCGTGGTCATACGTAATTTCCGTTTCAAACGAGAAAGGAATTTTATATATATAGATAGCAGGTTTATTGAGGTGGTCATTTAGATGTATATGTAGAATTTTACTTTAGAAAGGCAGGTTAGAAATAGGTCTAAAATTTTCAAAAGCAGAGGAGTTATTTTTCTTATTATTTTTCTTGAGTAGGGGTTTAACTATAGTAGTCTTAAGACAGTCTGGGAAGACCCCCGTATCTGATGACGAGTTTACTATGTCAAGAATATTATCAATTAGCACAACCGATACTTCTTTGAAAAAACTTGTTGGTATCGGGTCAAGGACGCAGGTGGAGGGTCTCAGCTGAGAAATTATTTTATGCAAATCAGGTAAATCTATCCTAGAGAAAGAGTTTGATTTGTTTATAACGGAGTACTGGGGCTTAAGAGGATGCACAGTGTTGGGGAGATATAGTATATTATTTCTAATATCATTCATTTTTTGATCGAAAAATACAGCAATAGCCTCACAAGTTTCACTGGAAGTATTCTGGAGGCATTCCATTGAGTGACCTGAGTTTAGCAGACGATCAATCGTAGAGAATAAGACTCTGGGATTACTAGCATTGTTCTTTATAATTATAGAGAAATAGCAGCGCCTCTCAAGATGGACCGTGTAATTAATAAAGGCCTAATAAACCAGTAATATAAAGTGCCTTTCTCTATTTTGTCTATTTGTGGGTCCCTAAAGATGGGTGTTGCATTAAACACAAGCTGGTAAGATTCTGCCTTACTATTGTGTCTACCTTAGCCTTGTGGCCTTCAAGTTCTCCCAACTAAAGCACCCTTAGTCACCTAAATCCTCTAAATAAACCACACTGATTTTTTTATCGGATTCTTCTTTTTTTTTTAAGGGTCTCAAAAAGAACTGGGAAGAGCTCAGCCAGCAGTATCAGGGTCTCTCAGTGGTGATCGACACAGTGCCGAAGAAGAACCGCAAAGAGCGCTTGGAGAATGAGATGAAACAGCTGGAGAAGGACATCGAGATGATCGAGAAGCACAAAACCATCTACATTGCAAATAATTGATCTTCTACGGGTCAATCCATCCGTGGAAGAATTTGGAAAACCTGCAAACCGAAGAGACATTTGTACACTGAAACGTGTGACGCTGTCCAACATGACTAATTTGGGTTGATTATTTATAAAACTTTAAAGTTTACTCCACCTGTAGCAAACTCTTTTATTCCTTATAGCCTTTCAGCTACCTCTAAGGGGGGATCCTGGAGATTTTGATCCCTTCAGATGGTGTCCACAAAGCATCTTCTTAAAATTATGGAGGGTCTGGCAATAAAGATGGCTTGTTGAATTCCTTGTCTCTTGTCTGCATTTGTGCGACAGGCCGCTACTACCATGGACGCCCTAGGAGATTCTGCTTCTCTGGGAACCAAAGCTGCAGGGTCCAGGCTGGACAAGGAGGGCAACCCATCCCATCCGTTTATGGGGAGGTTGTGTCTAGAAAATACAGTGCAAATCTTACTTTCCTGCATATCACTGCTATTGTTTCAGATTCTCTTTCTTCTGACGCCAAGAAGATGGCCAGAGATTTATTTTAAACTAGCGTCCCCCGCGGCTCCACCCACATATTAGTGAAACAGGACAGTGAGGAGGATCCTGCCCGGCTCCCCACTCCTAACATCACGCGTCCTCCTCCCCTCGGCCCGCAGCCTCTCTCTCGGATTAGCACGAATGTATCGCTCCTGCAAGCGATGATTCTTAGTGCGATGAGAGAAGTCGGAAAATCAACTGGAATGTTCAAGCAAATTCTTGAAAGAAAACCCAATCTAAATCTGTTAAGTAGTTCTCTCGTTCTCTAACTAAGTAGAGGTAAGGTACACGCCCTGAGGCTGGAGCATGAGTGAGGAGGGTCCCGCTTCCCCCTCCCCTTGGCCCACTGCATGTCTCTCGGATTCACGCAAATAATTCAGTACCGCAAGCAAGCTATGATATATAGCACGATGTGAGAAGTTTCAAAATCAACCGGAATGTTCAAGCAAATTCTAGAAAAAAAATCCGATCTAAATCCGTTAAGCAGTTCTCTCACTCGCTAACTAAGCGGAGATAAGGTTACGCCCTAAGGCTGGTGTGTGAGTGAGGAGGGCCCCCCTCCCGCAGCTCACTGTGTCTCTCTCGTATTCACGCAAAAAAATCGGTACTGCAAGTAAACTATGATACACAGCACAATGAGAGAAGTCGCAAAATCAACCGGAATGTTCAAGCAAATTCTAAAAAAAAAAACCAATCTAAATCTGTTAAATAGTTCTCTCATCTGCTAACTAAACAGAGTTAAGGTTACGCACCAAAGTTGGCGCATGAGTGAGGAGGGCCCTCCCCCCACAACTCACTGCGTCTCAGTACCGCAAATCAGTAAATCAGTACCGCAAGCAAACTGTGATATGAGGTGAGACACAAAAATAACAGGACTGGGCTAGGGGCTTTCCTGGAAAAACATCTGGAGGTCGGCCGAACGTGAATCATAGAACTATATCATACCCTCCTACACGCCCTCTCAAACCGCCGACCAGCTACATATATCCTGTGAATAGCCTACTCAGTATTTCCACAACAATCGCTACATGAGTTGCTGCAATAATGTCGGGTGAAAAAATCGAACAGCAAATCAACATCAAATTTCTCGCGAAATTGAATCAAAACGGAAACTTATGAAATGATAAAAACAATGTACGGTCACACCCAAGTTTTTGAGGGGCACAAACGTTTCAAGGAAGGACAAGAAAATGTGGAAGACGTTCAACGCCCAGGTCGAGGTGGGTGGATGCTTCACCAAAACAATGCTTCCGTGCACAATGCTTTCTCCGTAAAGCAGTTTTTGACCAACAAAAAACATTCTTGTCCTCGATCATCTGCCCTATTCACCCGATTTAGCTCCCTGTGATTTTTACTTGTTCCCGAAACTCAAAAGTAACCTGAAGAGAATGCATTTTTCTTCGATGGATGAAGTGAAGGCAGAAAGCCTGTTGAACAGTCCCAAGCAAGAAGACTTCCAACGCTGCTTCAATCCATGGAAGATACATATGGAGCGGTGTAGAGATCGGGAGGGCGAGTACAGAGAAGGTCACAGTGTTTATAATGCTGTAATTCATCAAGAATCCGGTTATTTTTGTGTGTCACGTAGTATATAGTGCAAAGAGAGAAGTTTAAAAATCAACCAGAATGTTCAAGCAAATTATAGAAAACAACCCGATCTAAATCTGTTAAGTATTTCTCTCGTGAAAATCGGACAGGAATACAGACAAAGACAGACAGACAGACGTTGGATTTTTGTATACTAGGCTGACCTGCCTTTTAAGGCGACCGAATTTTAAGTTGACCACTTCTTAAGGCAATTCAATATGTAGATCAATTTGATATTTTATACAAACTCATTAATTTGGTTATATTGCATTTGAGTGTTATTACTTTAATACTCGTAGTTTCTGTTATTTTTGTGATGAAATTTAAACTTTTTTTCTATATTGAGGTCGCTCTTTTGAACCCCCCTGATATTTACTACGCGGTGAGGCATTTGTACTCCATCATCATTAATTATTTCCAGAGACATAATTTTGTCTATTTTTCCAGCGCATCGCGCACAAAAGCAAGGGAACGACGGGAGCACCAGAACTCTGCTCACCTCATGTCTCTTCGTACCGCAAGCTGCAAGTTGTAAGTCTGTAATAAGCAGAATACCGTTACGCTTTCCACTCACGGGGCGGAAGGACAATCCCGACCGCTTTTATATAGTAAGAAAGAAGAAGAAGATATCGCACAGTCTGGAGTAGAAAATCATCTGTTACCTGGACAAACGAAACTACAAATCCCATCGTGCATTGCAAAATGGACAGGGAGTGTGTGAAACTCCGCGCCTGCGTATACACTAACGGGATGGAAAGACAATCCCGACCGCTTTTATATAGAAGGTTATACAGAGATTAAGAACCATGAAGAAGTGATGGGAGTCACAAAAACAAGCAAAGAAACGTAATTGGGAAGTCAATGAAGCACTGTCGTCAAGTCAAAATCAAAAACCCAAAATTGTCCACGGTAATAAGACCAAAGGAGACAATGAGAGTGCTGGGGCAAACCCCTTATAACTGAAAATAGGTTATAGCAAAATAAACAGGGTGAATGCGCAAAAATCGAGTCTTCTAAGACCAGAGTCCTATTCAGACTGCACAAGATGGCGGTTCTTCGGGTCATATGGCTACCGGGCAGGAAGAGGCGGGTCCAAGTGGGCAGGCACCAAAAAGTGACATCGTTGGAAGAGAACTGTCAGTGGGAGGAAAAGAGAGAGCATTTTCACACAGCGCCACCCCTTGGATTGGTGGAGAATTGCCATCACCTGAGCCATCAAACCAGGGGTCCTCAGTCACGGTCCTAGTGGTTTCCTTCCAACTAGTTTTCTAATTAGAAGACAGTTGGAAGCATGCGCTGATAGCCCGTTGTTGCACCCACCATGCAATGAACCCCTTGGAATTGGGAGCCAGGTGCAGCGGGTGACACCTCACTACCACACTGGAACAGTGTGAGGGTTTTTTTGGAAGGTGGCTGGAGTACCAATCCTGCCGTCACCAACCCCCAAGTTTTCCCTACAAGTTGAAAGACCTGCTTGCAGATTAACATCCTTGCTGGTAATGAAACTTGGTATTGAACTATTGGGCTTGTTAGCGCGTTCTTTCATCCAAGAGAAATTTTAATTGCACTGTAGAGTTTCCTTCCGTGAGGACATTAATCATGTGTTTTGTGGACCAGAAATGATTTAAACTTAACGCTCCTTCCTAATCCCCTCTCATTTATTTCTAGACATTTCTTATAACACAGATACGTCATGGTGCATACGCACAGGTTTAAAAGGAAGCACAATATCTCGAGAGCTGCTGGTTTATTGGTGATCTGCATTTCATTATTAACTAATGTGTAGTTAAGAAAACAGGTAACGATTCAAACTTAAATGCAGCTGCTAAAAACTAAAGTAGGCAATTAAGAGCTTTGAATTGTAACAGGCAAGATAACTAAAATTAAGGCCAAAAAATGTATTGCTTTAGTGGTAAGTAAATGGGTTTGAATTAAGAAACTGGTTGAATTGAAAACCTGCAGCCACTGCGGAACTCTAGGTCTGTAATTGAGGACCACCGATATAAAATGTAGCTAAAATCTGACTTTAATGAATAGTCACACACGTCTGAGTAGGAAGGATCAAGGGAAGGTAATTCCATGCCAGGCCAGGGGGTGGTGGGGTGCACTAAGCCTTCTTCTATTGTTATTTGCTTTGGTATCATCACTGGTACTGAGGTGTGAAAGATAGTAGTGATACCAAATTTTACATTTTAGTACCAATCCAACACTACTATCAAGAAAACATTTACCCTTTCAGCAAATGATATATCAACCAAAATTTGTTGAAGTCTGTATGCTGCATTATGTTGGAGGGTAGATGTCTAACAAGGACTTGTTTGAAGTTCTGGCCACACTTTTGGCTGAATGAGAACAGATTCCCATACACAGACACAATCCAAAATCTTGCGGAATAAAGAGAGGAGGCTGTTGTAGCATTAGTCAACTCCATATAATGCCTATGGTTTTGAAAAGGGGCGTCCAATAAGCACATATAAGTGTGATGATCAGGTGCCCACAAACTTTTTCTCATTGGCCGCACTCATTTTCCATGGCTAACTACTACATTTCCAGCCCTCAGCTTTGCCTGTTTAACCCTAACCCTAAATCCTAACCTTAACCCAAACCCTACTTTGTCAGGCTTCAGTCTCACCCGGAATTATTCCTGAGCCACACTCTCGGAACACCAGAAGTACTCCCGGGTTTTGCATACAAGGAGTAGCCTGCTTTAACATGGGAAGCTTGAGTTGGGAGGAGGAAGACAAAGCTTGCCTGGAGGAGTGGAGAAGAGATGACAGAGTTGTTGAGAAATAAGAGTTATAGTTTGTGGTGTGGGAAACGCTTGCATCTAAGACTTTCACACAATTAAATCCTTTTTTCACACTGGAACTTGTGTCTGTGCCTTTGAGTTGGGAGTTTAGGGTGCTACAGTGCTCCCTGGTGGTCACAACACACACACATAACCACATTAAGTTGAATAAACCAGTTAGGGCAGAAACCTGAACTCTTAATAATCCGTATTCACGTGCACAATTAATCTTCTTGAGTTCTCATCTGTCAGAATGCTCCAACATCATTAAAATGCACAAAAAAGGAGCAGCCTGCCTTAACATGGGGAGTCAGAGTTGGGAGGAGGAAGACAAAGCTTGCCTGGAGGAGTGAAAAAGAGATGATAGAGTTGTTGAGTGATAAGAGTTATAGTTTGTGGTGTGGGAAACACTTGCGTCTAAGAGTTTCACACAATTAAATCCTTTGCTCACATTGGAACTTGTGTCTGTGCCTTTGAGTCGGGAGTTTAGGGCTCTACAGTGTCCCCTGGTGGTCACAACAAACACACATAACCAGATTAAGCTGAATAAACCAGTTAAGGCAGAAACCTGAACTCTTAATAATCCATGATCACATGCACAATTAATCTTCTTGAGTTCTCCTCTGTCAGAGTGCTCCGACGTCATTAAAATGCACAAAAAAGAGCCAAACTTTGTCATCGGCCACTGTGAATCCGTTCTAAGCCTGCATGCTCTTAGGACTTGACTATTTATTTAAAACCTGTACTGCACCACGGACCACTTATCACAGGCTGTTACTAAATCTTGTTTATATGGTGTTGGAGATGGCTGGGGTGGCGATCCGGCCGGAACGCCCAGGAAGACCGGAAGAGGGCATATGCTCACCTCAGACCACATGGGGGCGACCACCCTGGTTCCTTTGGGTGCCATGGGTACAGAGCTTTGAAGCTCTACCCTGCAGGGGCCCGTGGTCACCGCCAGGGGGGTACCCCTGTGCCTAGAGAGCCCTGGACCTCAGCACTTCTGCCACAACCGGAAGTGCCGGGGGGAAGAGGATCGGGGACATCCGGAGTGCTTCCAGGTACACAACCGGTGTTTCCGCCACACAGGGGCATGTCAGAGGAAGGTTACTGGAAGACACTTGGAGCACATCCGGGTGGCTATAAAAGGGGCCGCCTCCCTCCATATGATGGCTGGAGTCGGGTGAGGAGAAGGACAGAGCTTGGTGGAGGAGGCAAGAAGGAGGCCTGAAGAAGGAAAGAGGCACTGTGTTGTGGCCAGGACTTTTGGGGGTTGTTGTGCACTTGTAAATATGGACTTTGTAAATAAACGTGTGTTGGGTGACATTAATGTGTCCGCCTGTCTGTGTCCGGGCCAGCTTCCACAATGTAAATCAATTACCACCAGCACACATCAAATTAGCCTTTTTTATTAATTTATTTATTTATTTATTTTACAGAATTATGCATCCATCCATTTTCTAGACCCGTTTTATCCTGAGCAGAGTGATGGGGCAGCTGGAGCCTCTCCCAGGCACCAGAGGGCACAAGACAGGAATAACACCTGGACAGGATGGCAGCCCACCAAAGGGCAAAAACAGACAGATGCACATCAGGGAACAATTTAACATCGCCAAGGTTGAGAACATTTGAGTAAGACCCTGTCAGGGAATGGGAAAGGACTCATACTGCAGGGATTCAATCTGTGATCCTGTTATTTTTCCAGAGTGCACTTCCCAGTACTATTGCTGGTATTTGCTTCCATAGTCCAATATTTCGATTACTGGCACTGGAAGGTTATGTGACACCTTCAAGATCTTGCATTATGGTGGAGACTGGATCGCTGTGCTTGTGATTTTATATACCATAGTGTACTTCCTAACAGACTTTCACATCTGTACACTGTTTTCATGTTTCTCTATTATAAGCCCAGAAGTGCTGCATGACTGTCTCAGTGTCTGGATTAAAGCACAGCTCCTCATACCTGAAGAGGCCACCCTGAGTTCCGAAAGGAAGATTAATAATATTTAACAGCCCACCTTTTGTAAAATACAATGACAGAATGTTCTGTAAACTCGGCCCTCTTCAAGTCCCAAATGTTTCCACAAGAGGCAGAGAGCAGCAGCCGGGGCCCTTAGCCGGCAAAGCCAAAGAACAAAGCCATATTGAAAGAGACGTGAAGATCAGATGACCGAGAAGAATCTCCATGGCGCTGCCCTGAACAGTGGGCACGATTGATTACACACGGGTGACCTTTGGGACAGTGGAGACAGGCAGCAATTGCTTTAGCGTGGTCTGCTTTTAAAGGCACAGTTGTATGTATCTAAGTAATATTAACAGCTTGCTATATTTAAAAAAAACAGAAATAACTCCAGAAAATTTTGTATTTTTTAATTTGAGGGAATGTTCCTGCCCTGCACCTGATGCTTTTTAAGATACGCTCCGGCTACTTTGTGATCCTGCTCTGAGTAAACGGGTTTGTAAAATGGAAGGACAGATAGCTAGATAGAAGATTTGGTACTTTACAGGTTACTGTAGAGGTTCAAGGTCCATCTGACTATGCTGGTGTGTTTGTTATTATAGACTGCAGCATCAGGATTGAAAAACGCACAATCAGAGCAGGAAGATGCACTGAACGCTGTGGCACAGTTGACTTTATGGAAAGCAAACAAACGCAGAGATAATGATCTCCGGCCTCAAATATTTAATTACACAAGAAATTAACCAATAAAAGTGAAAGGGATCTTTTAATATTTACTTTACCTTATAGTTCCCATAATCCGGGTTGTTCGTTGATGTGGTCTTCCTGCCCAAGTTAGACATTTTCATTCTATTTAGTAATTCTGGTGTGGGTTTGTTATATTATTTATTTATTTATTGCTGAACTTTTGTTAAAAGGTACATTTCCCTCTTGAGATTAATAGAGTTCTATCTATCTATCTATCTGTCATATAACACTTTTCATATGTATCTGTTATATGGTGCCTTTTGGACTGTATCATTTAATTACATACAGCCTTTCCTACCTATTACATTGTGCCTTTCATATATTATAGAGTGCCTTTCAAATATATCTATTAGTTAGTGTCTTCCCTATCTATTGATTATATAGTGCCTTTCATATCTGTCTATCTATTATGTAATACTATTCATATACATCTGTTATATGGTGCCTTTTGTACTGTATGTATCAATTAATTACATTCAGCCTTTCCTTTGTATCTATTATATAGTGCCTTTTATATGTTATATAGTGCCTTTCATATATATTAGTTATTTTTGTCTTCCCTTTCTATCTATCTGTTAGTTATACGGAGCCTTTCCTATCTATCTATTATATAGATGTGACACACATAGATTGTCATCTGTTGGTGATGTCTGCCCCACTAGTTGTTTTGGTTAGATATGCCATTAGGTGGGTGGTGTTTTTGTTGCCCGTTTTTTAAATACTAATGAAAGTATTTTACAACTGTCCTTGTGACTTCCATTTCTTTGTCCATATAGAAAAGAGAAGACATTACGTCTTTCATAGTTATATATATCTATTGGTTGTTGAGTGCCTTTCTTATCAATCTTTTTATCTGTTTATAACATAGCACTTTTCATATCTAGCTATCTATTATATAGTGCTTTTTATACTGTATGTATTAATTACATATAGTGTTTCCTATCTATTTATTATATAGTGCCTTTTATATGTTATAGAGTGCCTTTCATATATATATATATATATATATTATTTAGTGTCTTCCTTTCACATCTACCAGTATCTATCAGTTATACTGAGCCTTTCTTATCTATTATATAATGCCTTTCATATTTTATAGAGTGCCTTTAACCTTTCCTATCTATTATATAATGCCTTTCATATTTTATAGACTGCCTTTCATACATATGTTTTATCTATCTATCTATCTTACAGTACCTTTTCTTATTATCTATAGACCTATTAGTTACACAGAGCCTTCCATGCCTATCTGTTGCACATTACCTTACATATCTATTAGTGCCTTTCCTATGTTGTAGAGCGAATCTCCTATATATCCGTCTATTATTTAAGAGTGTCTTTCCTATCGATCTATCCATTCATTTCCCTAACCCCCTCATCCAGGACCACTTAATTGACTTTGCAGCAAAGAAACTTGACCCTAAAATCAAAGTTCAAAGCTTTTTGTGTCCCGAGGCGACTCGCCTAACCCACCTTGGCTGGAGCTGGGCGTCTTGGACCTCTGATGGTGACAGAAGGAGTTCGCTCCGCTGTGCTGCTCATCTTCTTTTTTAATTTTCCGCCGCTCTCCGGCCAGGCCGCTGAGCCGAACTCTGGTTGGTGACACGTGACCTGATCTGTGGGCGGAGTGTCCCATCCTTCTTTGCGAAAGTAAAAATCTGCCTGTTGCTCACCGGCCGGCGCCTTTTTTTTTTTTTAATCTGTAGCTGAATGTGTTATTAAACAGCAGGGTCCTGTGAGGCTCCGGCATAACGAGGCATGGAAACTTGTAACAAAATCGAGGAGAAACAAGAGAGCGCCGCTTTTGTGGTAAACTTCTTTGTTTGTTTGTTTGGACTAAACCTTTACTTAAAAATGTCCATTGACAGGGAGAAGTGCTATTAGAATCATGCGGCGCGGTTAAACACATTAATAGAGCGAAATGCCGATACATTTATAATGTGGAAAAAAAAAAACTGCTTCGGTTTTGTGGCAAGGAAGGCGGCACTCTGCCCAATAGCGAACGACTGAGCCCCTTGTGTCGCAGAGGCGAACGAGTCGAGACCTCCGAACGGGTACGGTGACTGACTTCTCTTACTATATATATCTGGCCGTATACAGTGTGTAAATATCCGTTTATTTCTTACGTTTCAGTTTCAGTCCTCTCAAATTAAATTCAGTGTCACCGGAGACCAACCTACCTCGATAGAACCAGTCACAAGGAAGGAAACGAGCCAAGATAAGTGCTGTAGTAGCCTTCTCAGCAGGTCTTTGGAAATACGGGAGACAAAAACGGGTTCACCCAGGAAGAATAAGCAAACTCCATACAGACATAGTCCAGGTGTGATAATGAAATGCAGGATGCAGAATCCATGAAGAAACTGCAGCATTTGTTGCACCTCCTTTTATCAATCAGTTTTATACACACACACACACACACACACTGAGATGGATAAAAATTATCTATCTATCTATCTATCTATCTATCTATCTATCTATCCAACCTTATCCTCGAACCTGCCTAATGCAGTTCAGAGTTCCGTTTGGCCAGCCTAGTTTAATGCAAGGTTGTTTGAGGCACATACCTACCTTGGCCCAATTTACAGTTGGCAACTAACCTAACCGCTATGTTTTTGGAAATATGGCAGTTAAAAAAGATAACACAAACCCAGGGACAGTGAACAAATTCCACACTAACACAGCTTGGGCATGATAATCAAATCCAGAATGCTGAATCTGCGAATGAATAACCTGCTCTATTCACTGCGCTATCTTTTATATATCCGTTATATAGTACATTTCTACCTATCTGTCTGTCTGTTATATCTATCTAATATAGTGCCATTCAACATTCTATCTAATATTGTGCCTTTTCCTATCATTCTGAGTGAGTGAGTCTGTCTGTCTATCTATTATACAGGGCCATTCATATCTAGCTATCTATCATACCCTTCAACAATCTTATCTAATAGAGTGGCTTTTCCTGCCTGTTATTTCTGTCTGTCTATTATATAGTGTCTATCTGTTTATCTATCTATTATATAGTGCCTTTCATATCTATCTAGATATCTATCTATATTACATAGTGCCTTTAATATCTATCCGTCCTCATTCTCGAACTTGCCTAATGCAGTTTAGAGTTCCGTTTGGCCAGCCTACCACAGCAAAACCAAACACAAGGCAGGAAACAGACCAGGGTGCCAGTCTGTCAGTTTAATGCAAGGTTATTTGAGGCCCAATTTACAGTTGGCAACTAACCTAACCGCTATGTTTTTGGAAATATGGCAGTTAAAAAAGATAACACAAACCCAGGGACAATGAACAAATTCCTCACTAACACAGCTTGGGCATGAGAATCAAATCCAGAATGCTGAATCTGCGAATGAAGAACCTGCTCTATTCACTGCGCTATCTTTTATATATCAGTTATATAGTACATTTCTACCTATCTGTCTTTCTGCCTGTCTGTTTTTTCTATCTATCTGTCTGTCTGTTACAGTATATCTATCTAATATAGTGCCATTCAACATTCTATCTAATATTGTGCCTTTTCCTATCATTCTGAGTGAGTGAGTCTGTCTGTCTATCTCTTATATAGTGCCTTTCATATCTATCTAGCTATCTATCTATATTACATAGTGCCTTTAATATCTATCTATCTATCCATCCTTATTCTCGAACTTGCCTAATGCAGTTCAGAGTTCCGTTTGGCCAGCCTACCACAGCAAAACCAAACACAAGGCAGGAAACGGACCAGGGTGCCAGTCTGTCAGTTTAATGCAAGGTTATTTGAGGCCCAATTTACAGTTGGCAACTAACCTAACCGCTATGTTTTTGGAAATATGGCAGTTAAAAAAGATAACACAAACCCAGGGACAATGAACAAATTCCACACTAACACAGCTTGGTCATGAGAATCAAATCCAGAATGCTGAATCTGCGAATTAAGAACCTGCACTTTTATATATCAGTTATATAGTACATTTCTACCTATCTGTCTTTCTGTCTGTCTGTTATTTCTATCTGTCTGTCTGTTATATCTATCTAATATAGTGCCATTCAACATTCTATCTAATATTGTGCCTTTTCCTATCGTTCTAATAGAATCTGTCTGTCTATCTATCTATTGTGCCCTTCAGCGGTCTTATCTAATAGAGTAGCTTTTCCTGCCTGTTATGTCTGTCTGTTTATTATATAGTGGCTATCTGTTTATCTATCTATTATATAGTGCCTTTCATATCTATCTGTCTATCCTTTATATAGCGCTTATTCTTTCTATTTATCTATCTATCTATCTATTGAAAGTTACTTAATTACACTCTTAATAAAAGTAATAGGCATATATAAAAGTGCAACAAATCCTAGGTAGAAGATTTTGGATGAACTGAAAAGAGTGACAAGTACATTATGAGAAAAGCATAAATAGAGAGTTAGATATGATAAGCATAGGAGTTCAAACAGACCCTAAATCAATCATATTTGCTGTTATGTTGGAGTCATAACATTACTTTGAAACCTGGGCAAAGAGAGAGAGGTTAGGAGCACTCGCTGATACAGTGCATTGCTGCACCCACCACAGGACAAACCAACTCAGGATCCCAGATTAAGACCCGAGTGCAGCCATGCAGTGGATGACACCTCAGCACCACACTAGTTCAGATGGAATAGAACCAGTGTGAGGTTTTATTAAGGTGGTTGGAGTGCCAATTCTGCCACTAACCCGCAGGCTGGATGCAGATTAACGTCATACCCAGGACGGAGCAATTGCAGGTTAAGGGCCTTTGTCAAGGGCCTAACAAAGTGGAGTCACTTTTGACATTTATGGGATTTGCTTGCCAGTGCAGATCCCTAGCCTCAGAGCCACCACTCCAACTCCATCGGGTGAAGAGTGGAGTTAATTTTGTACCATTTCTGCGTTGATTTTGGTACTTGTCATATTTTGAATGTGATTTGTCCTTTTTAGAAAGACTGATTGCTTGATTATCCAGTCTACTAAATGCATTTGGAACTCCGATGAGCCTGAGCCTCTGAAGGCATCATCTGTCATAAGGCAGGAAGCGACCCTGGACACATTGATTTGTTTCTTTTTATTTTTGTATTGCACTCTTCTCTGCTTTTGCATGCTTTGGAGCCTTACACATCTTTACAAGTACAGTATAATGCGTTAATAGTATGTAATTAAACCAGATGATATTTATATAAATAAGCACCAAAATGATGTGAAACGCATTGATTTTCAATCTAGTGATAATATAAAGTCCAGTTAATATTACAATGGAGGCATGGCCGATTACAGGAGGAGAGGAAAACAAACTTCAGTTAATGTAGTTCCTGGTATCGATCTTCTCAGCCATTCAGAGCCAATTTAAAGTCACCTCACCGAAACATATTTAGAATGTTAGATGAAAAATCAGAGTAGCCAGAGAGTAACCCACCCTAACGACTGCACCCCAATACTGTTAGTCTCAAGCTTGAACTGCTTGACTTACCTCATTTCTCACATGAAGCCAACTTCTTGCTCCCTTGATGTGATGCCTGCTCACTTTTTTTAAAGATGTATTCGAAGTAATTGGGCGGTGGGTTGTGTCAATTATACTCTTTAATGACAGATTCTGTTCCTTCTTGCTTTAAACATGCAATCATTCAACCTCTGCTCCAAAAGACCAATCTTGAACCCTCTGCTCTCAATTTCCATCCTACACTATCTCCTAATTATCTTTTCCTTCTGAAATCCTTGAGAAAGCTGTTCTGTGTCAGCTTGCAGCCCTTTCTAGCTCAAAAGGACCTTCCTGATAAGTCTCAGTCTGCTTTCAGGCCATGATTTCATGCCACTGAGGGTCATAAAGTGCTCACTCCTGAGTGCCAGCAGTTGATTCTGTGCTTTAGTGGTGCTAGAAAATGTGTGAGCTCTTCAGAATCTTCTCAGTTTCTGCATAAGTATGACCTCGGACGTGATCAGATCTTTGCTAGTGTTGATTGGCAAAATTCGCCAAAGGCTTTTTCGCAGCGAATACACCGTGTTATTATTATTTATTTATTTTAATTTGCCTAGCACCCCATGATGCTTTGCAAGGCCAGTATGACATCACAGAGTTGTAGCAGCCATGCACAGAACTTGCACACATGCCTACTGTAAGATCACTCGACAGGGTTATGAGAATATTTTTTTTTCTTGGCCCCTAACTGCGGTCGTCTCTTTCACTTGCAGTCATTTCAACCTTTATGGCTCTTCTATGGCTGTACGTGGAACATAAAAAAAAGGTAAAAAATGGGTCCCAAAGCCACAAAAGGTTGAGAAACATTGTCAGAATTCCAGCCTGCATGTATTTAAAAAAAAAAATAAGCAAAACAATTTCAGTATTATTGGTACTGCCACTGCATAAATTACTATGATCCCTGTGCACCAGCACCACATGGCTAATTATGTATGCAGGTTAGCCATGTGCCCTGCAACAACTCAAAACAAGCTTTAAAGGAGCCAAACCCAAAAATAAAACACTCTGTGAAATAATAAACGCTAAAGATTTGTTACTATTTGCTAAACGTTTCTTTCTTCCTAATGGAAGAAGAAAGTGCGGAGTTAATATCGCCCAATTCTGATTACAGTAGAACCTCAGAACTTAAAAATCTCTCCATACTTGAACAGTTTTTTAAATGTTATTTTGGCCTTCAACCTCGAACAAAAACTCTGAACACAAGCAGCCTGCTAAAACTTGTTCAGATCAAGATGCGGCCATGAGGAGCCGAGACAGAGCCAAGCAGGCCTATGTATGCTGTGTATTCCTATGACTCAGCCTCGGTATCGCCGTAGATCTCCTGTTATAAAGACATGCTGAAACTGTGTCCTCTGAATTTTTTATTTTTTTTTTTCCTGTTGAAATTAATTACCTGGCCTTTAAAAAAGTTAGCAGTGAGAGTAGCAAAGCAAAGAGAAAGCTCGTACATGTTACAATTGAGTTATAACAGGGAGTAATTGTGAAACATGAAAGTGGGTCACGTGTGTCAACTCTTGCATTATGTGCGTATATAGGTGTAAATAAGCAATTATTTGGAGGTCTGGAACAAGTCAATCCTGTTTACGTTATTTCTTATGGAGAAATTCAATTTGAAACTCAACCAGCTTTCTGGAATGGATCAAGTTCGTGTTCCCAGTATTATGTACTACAAATGTTTGTGATGCACCATCTGTTGGATTGCCTGGATGAAATTGTTACCTTAAACATCTATTAATAAGCAACCCAAAGAATCAGGCAGGAGGAAGCTTGTCCATTACATCTTTTATTTCTCGTCTTGAATAGGGTTATACTACATCACAGGAATGGTCACAAAGTACAGACCCAGAGCTATAGTTATCGATAACTGAATCAATATAACAGTGCTGCAGTAATACTTACCTATTTATCTGACATTTACTCTGATTGGTTTGTTGGCTTGCAGAATGTGAATATTTATTCTAATTGGTTTAAAGACACAAGATGTTTCTAGCAGAGGGTCTAACCAGCTTACATTTCCCAAAATAAGTCTCATTTCACTCTATTCTTGGTCCTTACAGTACTTTTCAATATTTCTTGAGTTCCTGTGTATGTCACGTCTTACTGGGTACATAATAGTTGGGCAACTTTTTGAATCATCACTCTGCACCTTCTTGTTCTTTGTTGTTCTCTTGACCTTTATCTGGCTTCCTGATATGCTTCTGACATTTATTAACTCCTTTATACTTCTTGTATGATAGATGCTTAATGTGGAAACCATACCAAAACACTTTATGTGCAATAACTATATTACCCCTAAATGACTATGTTGTAGCAGTCTGGTGCCGCTAAGATTCACACCGTCAAGATGACGGTGATTTATTTATTTTTATAGTGGATCCCAGGGACGCTCCCAGCCTTAGCACGCCCGCACACACTCACAAACAGAGACAAAATAAAGCACACCTGGAGCTGACAACAATTAAAGAATATAATGAAATTATATAATATAAATAATACCACCCCAGTACCCTTACGGCGATATTACAATAAACGCAAAAAAAACTCCACACAGGCAAAGTTCAAGGAATACCACACCGGATGTAATGAGAGATGACGAGAGTAAGTCCAGAGATCTGTATGTTGTAAGGGAATGAAAAAACAGTCCTACCTGTAGACACTGTAAGGGTGAAGACGGATGGATGGTTCAGGAGCGCTCCTATACTTGCGGGAAAGCTGTGAATCCACAAACAGTCCTCAGCACTCAGGTAGACAGAAGACGATCCAGACCCCAACAACGAATACAATCCAGGACACAGCGACTAAATATGGCTTAATTGACAGAAGGCAGTCCAAAAGGTAAACGAAACACAAAATACAACAACAAAAAACACTTTTTTTTTTTTCTTTCGGACACCTGCCCTCCTTTTAAACCACTCTGACCACCTTTGACCCCAACAGCCCCTGCAGGGACTGCTGGGAGATGCAGTTTTAACTACTAGTACCACTGCTACAATGTGACCCCCAAGTCTCGTTTTTCCTCCACAATTGACAAATGCAATACATTTTATACCTTACATGCATTACAAAATATATTCCAATAGACTTTAACTCCAAGGTCTACATTGATTACTCAGTTTTCACTCCATCTTAGACCGGTAGCACAGTTATTAGTTTATAGCATAACATGTACATGTCCTGGAGTAGAGTCCAGATTTCAGTCCAACTGAGAATGTGTGGCTGGACTTGAAAACAGCTGTTCATTTATGATCAACATGCAACCTGACAGATCTGGACCAGTTTTGCGAAGAAGAGTGGGCAAAATAACAGCATATGCAAAATTCATAGACGGAGAGACCTGTGCACAGAGACTCATCTCTCATGGCTGCCAAAGGTGCATCCATTAAATACTGACTTGACGGCAGTGAATACTTATGCAGTCAATTGTTTTGCTGTGATTCAATGCTGTATAACAATAAAATGTGACAATGTCCAAGTAGGGAGGGGTAGGGGGTCCTATTTATAGGCACTGCATATGTCCTGGACTTAAGGGAACTGTGTGCCAGTAGTATTCTTAACCAACTTCACCATCCTGTGTAGTTCCCTGCAGCCATGGGCTGAGCAGGTACCCTACAGACCGTGAGAATGGACTCCAATATGCATCAGCAGAAGTTGGTGACTAAAGATGGAGACACTCGGACAGTCCCACAACAATCTCAACCTGGACCCTGAAACTTTTTGTAAATTATTTACAGGTGATTTTCTGGCTCTTGTATTGAGCTGCATGTCGTTATTGAGGTTTTTGACACTGAGGAATCTGTTGGACTCGCTTTATAATTCAATGCTTTGTTCTGAAGTTCCTTTTTTTTCCACCACCATTTTGTTTTCCGTTCAGTTGAACTAAATTGCCATGTTTTGCCCAGTAAGAGGCGTGGCTTCAGAGGTCATGAGCCTGTCAATCATTACTGAACAGAATAAAAGCCTCATTCTAGGTTCACTTCCTTATCTGACTGGTTGGATTCCAAAACCCTTCTTGCACTTCCAGTTTATCAATTCGTGTTCGGTTTTTGCTCATTTTGAACTTTGTGATCCTTTTTGACCTTGTTCTTGTCTCGTGGTTTTTGGCTGTGGTAATTGGCGTGGTATTTGTTCTCCTGTTTCAGTCCCTGGCTTAATTTATGTTGTTTTTTTTTTTGTTTTGTTTTTTTAGTCTTCCAGTCATTCTCATTTTCTCTTGCCTATCTGTAGTTCATCTTATATATAAACGTCTATGCGTGGAAGTGTGTGTGTCAGACTTTCCGGCCCGGAGGTGCAAGGCTACAGCATGAAGCTGAAAGAAAGCTACTCCGTCGTCAAAGTGAAACCGGCAAGAAAAGAGAAACTCGATTAGCCGCTGATACAGAAACACGGTGGGCACATCGGCAAAACAAAACCTCCGAGGAGGTAGACAAGTGGGACAAGCACTTCCGCAAAACAAAACCTCTGAGGAGATAGAAACTCACTTAGCCACCGATAGACAAGTGGGGCGAGCACTTCCACAAAACGAAACCTCCAAGGAGATAGAAACTCGCTTAGCCACTGATAGACAAGCGAGACGAGCACATCTTCAAAACGAAACCTCAGAGGAGATAGAAACTCGTTTAGCCACTGATAAACAAGTGGGGCGAGCACTTCCGCAAAACGAAACCTCGGAGGAGATAGAAACTCGTTTAGCCACTGATAAACAAGTGGGTTTGAGCACGTCCGCAAAACAAAACCGCCGACTCTGCATTTCAGTTTTTCTCCTGACGATTTCAATAGTTTCTAGGTGTCCCGGGTTTTTACAGTACGGGCTTACACAGCTAGTATTAGAATATTATTCTCAAACATACATAATCCAATCTACAATTATAAGGGGGCCAGAGCCATTCGCAGAAGCATCTATCACAAGACATTCATTCTAGTCTGTCACTGGGACCACACACACAGATCCACTGGGGAAGGGGGGCAATCAGACTCGCCAACATGGTATGATAACACATCTGTTTGGGCCTCAAGTCCACCAGAGTCAAATGAGTATCAGAGTAAAACTGGCCCTCCAACTCCAACACTGGAAGCTGCAGCTCATCGTCTTTACATCATCTAGATTTCTCACACTCTTTTTTCCAGTCTTTTCTGAGAGAAGTTATACAGGGTATTGGAGAGAAAATTTGATTGTGTATAGGTTTTTGCAACACTGTTTGCTTTTCTTTGGCACACAGTGGTGACAGGGAGTGTACTGATACCTGTAATCACTATCATCAATGAAACATTCTTGGTTTTGCAGATTAAAGATGGTTGGCCCGGCTACAGTCTGGATCTGTTCACATACCCTCAACATTACTGTGATGATCTGGAATGTGTATATATACCCCATGGAGTGATCCGGGACAGGTATGTAGGAAGTGGGCTTCACCACTTTCCTTTGGCATCTTGATATCACCAATTCAACTGTAGTAACTGACGACATCTAATTCCTCCATCTAAAAGGGAGGCCAGTCTACCTCCTCTTCGTCAGTTTGAGCAATGACATGAACACACTTGAGCTCCTCAGAAGGGGCCTGAACTACATTTAGGCGCACATTTTCTGTTTGGCAGGATGGAGTCTGGAGGTGTTTGAATAGGATTTATAATATGCAGTGTCCTTCGTAATGTTTGGAACAAAGACACATTTGTCCTTGATTTACCCCTCTGCTCTGCAGTTTACAATTACAAATCAAACAATTCAGATGTTGTGATTAAAGTGCACATCACAGACTTTCATTTAAGTGGATTTGCGTGCGTTTCTATCACACAACACTGTTTCTACGCGGTCCCCCCCATTTCAGGGCACCATAATGTTTGCCACACAGCAATGGCAGGTCTGTTAATGTCGTCATATTTAGTTTTTTGTCACATCTCCCTCACATGTAATGACTGTTTGAGGTCTGCAGTTCATAGGCATTACCAGGTGCTGAGGATCTTCTCTGGTGATGTTCTGCCCAGCCTCTCATGCAGCCATCTTCAGCTCCTGCTTGTTTTGGGGGCTTGACCCCTTAAGTTTTTTCTTCAGCATATGGAAGGCCTGCTCAATTGGATTTAAATTGGATGACTAGTTTGGCCATTCAGGAATTCTACGGTTTTTTTTAGCTATGAAAAACTCCTCTGTTGCCACATCAGTATGTTTGGCTCATTATCTTGTTGAAGGATGAGGCACCATCCAGTAAATTTGGAGTCCTTTACTAGAACTTGAGCAAGTCACATGTTTCTACACACCTCAGAAATCACTGTGCCACTGGAGTCAGCAGTCACACCATCAATGAAGAGAAGTGTGCCAAAATCTGTGGCGGCCATACATACCCAAGCCAGAACCTTGCCCACACCATGTTTAACAGATGAGGTGGTCTGCTTTGGATCTTACGCTGTTCCCTTGTCTTCCCCACACTTTACTTTTGCTATCACTTTGATGAGGTTCTTTGTCTCATCTGTCCACAAAACCTTTTGCCAGAATTCTGCAGGCTCTTCTAAGTACTTTTTCACAAACAGTAATCTGACCATCCTGTTTTTGTAGCTAACTAGTGGTCTGCACTTGGCCTCTATTTCTTTTCATGAAGTCTTCTGCAGATAAGCATCTCTGATGTCCGCATCGGCCCCCTGAAGACTGTTTCTGATCTGTCAGACAGGCATTTGGGTTTTTTTTCTTGACAATAGGGAGGATTCTTCAGTCCTCAGCTGTGGAGGTCTTCCTTGGCCTACCAGTGTGTTCTTTCTTCTTCATGATATTCCTTATACTTGATTTTGGTCATCCTAATGATGGTCTCTGATGGTTTGATTCTTGTTTTCAGCCTAATAATGGCTTCTTTGACTTACATTGGCACAGCTCTTGTTGTCATGTTGAACAACGGCAACTATAGATTCCAAAGGGTAGAAGCAAGCCACGGTATCTTATGAAGTGATGAAACCCACCTGAGGATTCACAAACACATTGAACTCCATTTGTTCCAAATATCATGGTGCCCTGAAATGGCAGTACCGTGTTGAAAAAATGTGTGATAGTAATGTCTGCAAATCCCCTGAAATGAAAATCAGCAATGTGCACTTCAATCACATCTGAATCGTTTGACTTGTAATTTCAACTGTGGAGCAGAGGGGGAAAACAAAGAAAAATGTCTTTGTGCCAAACATAATGGGAGGGCACTGTAACCAACCAAAGTACCTGGCATTGCTAGGTTAAGGTAATCAAAGAAATATTTGTTTAACTATTAAATGGAGGGATACACTATTTGGGCTAGGGCACCTGGACGTTCAGGACAGTGGGTGAGTGCCTGCTATGGGCAGAGCATCCCCTCATGGTTTCTTGGATGCCAGCCCCAGTGTAGCTGCAGTCACAGTGTATCTCTGTGCCCATGTCCTGACACAGAAGGTGAATATCACCCTTTCCCTGCTGGCCTTCCTGTCCCATGGCCTCCTGGTCAGGCAAGAGAATAAGATCCATCCTGGCAGGGACACCAGCTGGACCCTCATAGGGGTCTAAATCCTTTCTGAATCTACTGTAGATATTCTTTTTTTTTTCTGAGGATGTTATTAAGGTGTTCCATATACAAAATCTCTAATTTAACTAAAGCCCCCGTCATCTATTGGATGAGGGAGAAAAAAAACCCATATAGAAACAGTGAGAACATACAAACTCCACACTTTCAAGAAACTTCTAGTGATGCACTAATGGAAACCATTCAGAAGCTTTTTGGATGCATACAGCTTTAAAGTTTTGCTTTTGTCCTTCTTCTAGACATCAATGGCACGCTGTAGTCTGGATGTGACATTGTGCCAGGTGTTCAAACTCAAATCCTGGAGGCTGCGGTAGCTGGCAGTCATAAGGCAGGCTCTATTGTAGGCACGGAGCGGGACAGTTTGACATCCGTGGCATAGCGACGGGCACTGAGCAGGCTCCTGTCAATCATGGAGAATCCACTGAATCCACTGAACTGGAGCAGCTTCAGCGACCGACTGCTGTCGCCGTCCTGCTCCACTGACAGACTGAGGAGACCCCACACTATGCGACTGTTCAGTTCCACCCGGGGGGAGGGGGGGGTACACGTTAACATTAAAACAAACTTGTCTGTTCTACCTGCATTTTTATCACTCTTTAATTTAATATTGTTTTTAATCAGTATGCTGCTGCTGGAGTATGTGAATTTCCTCTTGGGATTAATAAAGTATCTATCTATCAGTTCCTTAATTTGAATGACTGCTGCTGATGGAATTCAGAACCCTTTATTGTTCACTTTTTTAATTTTAAACAGCAAATGAGCAATACTCAGATTCAAAGTAAGCCAACGGCATCTTTCATTTCCCATCATTTTTCTCGTTCTCCTTACCTCTGGTCATTTAGCCCTCTACAGCATCCTTAATGATAGTTTTATTTTTATATATATGTCGAAAATGTAAGGAATATAGGTGTGTTTGCATTGCAGGACAGAGCGACTGGCAAGAAACATCATGGATGACATTGGTGACCATGACATTGTGGTCCTCTGCGTTCTGAAAGGTGGCTACAAGTTTTGTGCTGACTTGCTGGATTACATTAAAGTGCTGAGCCGCACGTCCAACCGCTCGATTCCCATGCGGGTGGATTTTATTCGACTTAAGAGCTACCGTGTAAGTACCAGCTGTCTTCGTGCAACCATATCTGTCATGTTCTCATGCTTCACTAGGGGGGTTTCTGCACTGGATTTTATGGGGCCCAACTCAATCCATCCATAAAAAAAATCGGGAGAGGTCTTCTCTAGACTTTTTTTTTTATGCTCAGATATGGGGATGGATATTTGAGGAGTAAACCACAAGACAATGATTTTATTTTTATATTTTGTCTATTAAAGAGCCCTCAACATCAAATCAAATTAATAATATATTGAACAATTATAAAAGTAAAGCTGAAAAAATTGGACTCTGCAGCTGCATGAATAAAAGGTAAAGTTCTACTACCGGTTAACAGACCTAGCCCAAAAGTTGATAAAAATCTACATTTTGTACCTAAAACTTGTATGCAACATTTGGTTGACCGAAGTGAAAGCGTACTGAAGTTGTCATGTTTACATGCACAAACACACACAAATAAAAAAAAATCTCAAATTACTTGTATTGTACAATCCATGTGCCTGTTCTCCAGTCGTATTCTTGAAACCGTTATGCTAGAGGAACTTGGAAAAAGTTTTTTGTGAGTAACTGGGAGAAAAGACAGTCAAAAAGCTGAAAAAAAACCCAAAAGAACAGAAACCGGGATTCCTACCAAAGCCAAAACGAGAGAGAACCTTGCAAATTGAAAGGAAGCTTGTCTGTCTGTCTGATGTTTCATATTTTATGTACTAAAACAGAATGGGGAAAAAGAAAAAAGGATTGAGACTACAGGTCACTGCCTAGCAGCAACCACAACATTTATTTATATAGTACGTTATTCCTAAACGTTGTAGCTGAAAGTGCTTTGCAAAATGAAATAAAAGGATGTAAAACGTAAGCTAACAAGATTAGGTGATGATATTATACAGTATGTAACAAAGAAAAAGGTAAGGTGGAATGGCCAGGAATACAACAACAAAAAAAACTCCTGTTAGGCTGGAGGAACAAAAAACAAAATCTGCAGGGGTTCCATTGCCAAAAGACCACCCAGCCCCACTTGGGCATTCTACCTAACGTAGATATTCTAAATTAGTCCTCATGGGTTTCAGGCTTCACATGGAAGAAATTGATAATGATGGTGATGTGGACATCCGGGACGCTCACTGTTCAATCCATAAATGCAGGGGATGCCAGGTATTAACACTTCAAACAGCACCAGCCCTGCTTGCAGTATGGGGGCTGTGGACCTCCCAAACAGAAGAGAAGCTCATCTGACTGATATCTCATGTTTTACATACCATAACAGATTGGAAATAAAGGGCTGAGGTTGCAGCTGAACTCGCCTTGTCTGTATACGCTATTGGCTGACAGAAAAAGAGGTGACCGTGACTGCATTGGAAGGTCAGGACTTGGTTGGTGTTGTGGTGTGAGATTTTGCATATAAGTTGATATTTTGTGTGTCTTTATTTGTAATTTAGGCAAAACAATGTAATTTAGGTGTTACATTAGTGAGAAGCATTCATGTTTTACAACCCCCCTCCCTCCCCCAGGACTAAGTCAGGAAAGTGAATTTTATGACAGGTTTGGGGGAAGTGCCTGAAACAAGTTTGGCAATTGTTTCTCTAAAGTCTCTCAACCCCCATAAGAAAGCCAGGCTGCCTAACTGCCAAACTTTACCTTAACATATGGTTTTGGGGGGTGACAGGTGTGGAGGTGTTCTATCCCCCCACTGGTCTGAAGTATGGCTGTTTGGAACTGACTTATATCAGAAGTCTTTAAGTACCATGACGCCCTATTGTCTCCTATTGGTTGGACAGAACATCTATAAATTTGCTTGCTTAACCTCACTCTCTCTCTTACCAAACTGATCCATGAACTGAAAGGACAACACAATGAAGGGCACAGCTCGGCAGCCATATTGAGACAGGCATGTGGCCTGTGGTGAAGAAAGCTGACCACAAGTGAGGACTTAACTAGAGACATTTTAAGTAACTAACAAGTCTGTGTGCCGCCTGAATTTATCTGGTTGGCAGTATTCAAATGTACTTTGCAAATTGTTATTATTTATGAATATTATCAATAATACATTATTTAATGTGTACCTACTTGTCTTTTACTACATCTAATTGCCTGAGGTTACAGATGTAGAAGGGAAGGCGGGGAGAAGTTATGTACTATAATACCATCTAAACAGTGGTAAGTCTGTGAGATTTGAGGCATTCTGACAAAGGCTACATATTAATAATACAAAAGGGGAAAGTAGAGCAATATAATACTCTACCAAGACAAAACAGTTACTAAATGTGACATGGGCACAGGTGGCACAATGTCATTTCAGTTCTGTAAATTGACATGGTCTAGCAACAAGATCAGTGACTGCAGTCTGCAAATCTGACATCCCCCATGATAAAAAAAAAGTCACATAATGTGACAGCAGCTTTAGCTGGCACCTAATGTAGTTTTGTCTGTCCTCTCTCTTTTGAACTCCCTTCTTTTTATATTATTCATTTCTTAAATAAAATCACCTTTTCTGTATACTGTTGGCTTCACTTACATTATTCTATTATCTATTGGCCACATCATCTAAAGTTGTGTTTTTTTTTTTTTACTTAAAGAATGATCAGTCAACGGAGGCCATGCAAATCATTGGAGGTGAAGATCTTACCATTCTGACTGGGAAGGTAAGTTAGGAAACAATTCTGACCCTTCCAGATCCAGATACTCAGTTTTTGAGGACCCCCTATTAAGGTCCTATTTTGCATCCATTCTGTTCTTATACGTGACAGCTTTCTAGTGGTATGTCTAAGGTAGCAGGCATGGGGACTCACCAACTGACAATGTCAGCCATTCTTTTTGTAATTATATTGTCCCATTTATAGCCAACACCTACATTGGGGCTGAAAAGTTTATGAACCCTTCAGACTTTTTTTGTATTTCTGCATTCATATCTGTATAAATATGGCCTAAAATGTGATCAGATATTTGTGTAAGCCCTCAAACAAAGGCGACAAAAAAACATTCTACTCATTCATCTGTTGAGGAAAATTATCCAGTGTTACATATTTGTGTGTGAATCTTTTGCAACTGTCACGACTCCCTTGGGTAGCAGTAACTTCAATTCAATGTTTCTGTAACTGTTGATTAGCCCTGCACATCATCTTGGAGGAACTTGAGCCAATTCCTCCTTGAAGAACTGCTTCAATACTCGAGGTTGGTGGTAGACCTGCTTTCATGAGCTGCTTACTTCAAGTCCTTCCACAACATTTCTATAGAACTTTGACTTAGCCGTTCCAAAACGTGACATTGCTTCTGTTCTAACCATTCTTTGTGTGTTTAGGGTCATTGTCTTGCTTCTTGGCACCCTTTCTTTTGTACGTCAGATACACTTGACATTTTCCTAGAATTTTTTGATACAGATCAGTATGCACAGTTCCAGAGGTCCAGAGGCAGCAAAGTAGGCCCAAATCATGATATGCAGACACAAAGAGGGTTGTACAGTAGATTGAGGCATTCAAATGTAAAATTGTGAATTCAAACAATTATTTAAGATGATTGCAGCCAGATAAAATAATTTGATTGCACCAGGCCTAGGCTTCACTATAAAATTGATGCAAAATATCACTGTCTGCAGTGCCAGAACAAAAATTCTCAGCTTTCTGAAGATTTACCGGTATATGGCTGTGTCATGTGCCCGGTGCCCGCAGCCATGGGCCTCTTTCATCTCCCGGGACATCAATAGTCCTAGCTGAGAATGGACTCTGGACTGTCAAGGCACCACAACAGTCATCGGTGCAAAGTGCATTTTATTGATGTTCAAAGCCACAGTGTTCTAAAATAAAGTGCAGTGCATTCCAAAATTAAGTAATAGTTCATAAAAACATTAGTGCCCACAGCGTAAATGAGGAAGTTAAAATGGCTAAACAGGTAAATCCAGTGAATCGGTAAAATCTGGCATAAAACCAAAGTCAGGATCAGCTCACTTGTTAAAATCTGGCATAAAACCAAAGTCAGGATCAGCTCACTTGTTCCACTATTTGTTTGACGTCTCACCTGCAAAGAACATCCACAATTCGACTCCCATCCCGACCACCTCCTTGAGTATGCACTAGGACAATCTAAGCAAGGCCTTCTTCTTTCTGGAAGAAATTAAATTGGTAATATATTAAAGAAAGACATTTGTCCTCGCTAGGACTTCTTTGAGTCAGAAACCTGGCAGGAGGAAACTTGTTGGTTTGTCTTTAATTATCTCTTCATGAAGAGGGAGCACCCTGTTACAGCAGTCTGCCAAGGGACAGCACCTTGAAGTTGTCAGCAAATTGTCACGGAACAGAGACAGAGAGTCGTTCTTATAGATAATGGAATTTGCATTAACAGGGCTGAATTATTACGAACTCTGATTGGTTCATTAGCTTGCGTTCACTCTGATTGGTTCATTGGCTTATACACCATATAAGTATACCCAGTTTAAAAAAGTTTGGGTTCCCACCCCATAGATTCGAATTCCAATGAAGATCGCTTATAGTGAGACTCAGTCAATCTGAGCAGTTACTTCAGACTCTGTCCAAAACGGGATTGAGAAGGGAGGGAAAAGTGGCTTTTTTATAGTTGCTGAGGAGATAGGGGTGTGTCCAAGGGGCCAGAACCGAAAGTGAGGTCACTGATAGGGAAGGTTCTAGAAGTGAAGGTGGAGTTAGGCAGGCTTCTGTTCAGATGGTCTGGAGGAGAGAGAGAGAGAAAAGGCATTCATGTTTCCCATAAACCCCAGTTCCGGCGTATGACGTTCAACCAAACCCATTGACTGCCTCCCATGCACTCGTGTGTGACACCAGATAAAAGCCTGAAATTTTTTTTTTTTTAACTATATTCTCGTCCTTCGATATTTTTTAAGTTTAGCTCTTATTCTTCCATGACAAATGGCAAGTCTTACAATGTACATGAAAGAACGTGACATCAGAAAATTTCTTGAACCATTCCTTGGAACATTGTTTGCTTACTTGACCTTTTCAGCAGTCTCTTCATGCTATTCTTCTAAGACAAATGCTATGTATTTATTTTATTGTACACGGCCCACCAAAACACTTTATGCACCAACTATGTTACCCGTAAATAACTCTGTTATTCTCTCATAGACCCCTGGAGCCCGAATTGTTCTAACTCCACAACTCAGCAGGGCAGGTCCATCACTGGAATGCCTCTACTGTACTTCTATTAATTCTGTGAGGCATCCTGGCAGCTTGACTTCCCACTCCTCATTCGGCTTCCCAGTTCTCTTACTTGGTCAACTTTCTTCTTCCAGTTTTCTATCTTTTTTTTTTTTCCCAATCATTTCTACTCAGATCTTTAATACTGCCTGTGAGTTGCAGATCCACAGAGCACTAATGAGGTCTCGTGCAAGTGAAAACCTAATCGGCCCATTGCCCCCTCTAGGCACTCTGTGGCCACTCATCTCTCCTACGCACACCTACACTCATGACGTCTGAAAAAAATAACTTCATCTACCAGATCCGCTAATCACGCCATGGACCTCGAACACATTTCACCACAGGCTGAAGCATCTGACTTTGAAGTTCCTTTATGCATATCGGAGCATTCAATTTACACGAGTTTATTGACCACTGGATTTTGTTGAGTTCGGCTCAGAATTCTGTAGAAAATATTGAAACGGTCTTTAACCAGACTACGAACTGAGGATTCTTTTCAACCATAGTAAAGTAAGTAAAATATTGTCAAATTCTACATTTTGAAATAATCCTTAAAAGTTTGATTACAGATTTTCATGTTTAAGTGGAGCTATTCATTTAAATTCAGAATAAGGCTGAATGTGTGTTTAATCAATCCTTCTCTGTATTTCTCTTTTTTTTCATGTCTTGAAGAACGTTCTCATTGTAGAGGTAAGTCAATGAATCCCAATACAAAATTAGCAAATCCTAAACAATTCTTGAGATATTGTATTTTAGGAAAAGCAGTGAGGCTCAGTCCTTGGCATTGCAACCTTGCATCCTTATCGATGGTCATGGATTCAGATACGGTGTGTTCGTCAGCATGTTCTCTTCCCACTCTTGTTTTCCCCAGATGTTGCATGTCTGTTGATTCTATTAATATATTTTTCTCACAGTTCTGTTCCGTAGGTGATTTTATTTGTTTTTTTAATTATCTATATAAATAAAATTGCAATCTGTTTGTTCGCTAATCACACTAAACGGCTAAGCCAATCAGAAGCAATGAAGAAGGCAAACAATGTCAGGTTATAGAGCGCCTTGATCTGTGGAGTACAAGTCACAGGATGTTCTGCTCAGATTTTATAACACACTGGTGAGGCCTCATCTGGAGTCCTGTGTGCAGTTTTGGTCTCCAGACTACAAAAAAGACATAACAGCACAAGAGAAGGTTGAGAGAAGAGCGATTAGGCTGATTCCAGGGCTACAGGGAATGAATTATTAGGAAAGATTAAAAGAGCTAAGCCTTTACAATTTAAGCAAAAGAAGATTAAGAAGAGGCCTGACTGAAGTGTTAATAATTATGACAGGAATTAGTCCGGTGGATCGAGACTGAGACTTTAAAATGAGTTTATCAAGAACACAGGGACACAGTTGGAAACTTAAGGGTAAATTTCACACAAACATTTGGAAGTTTTTCTTTACACAGAGAACCACAGACACTTGGAATAATTGACAAAGTAGTGTGGTGGACAGCAGTACTTTAGGAACTTTCAAAACTTGACTTGATATTGTTTTAAGTAAGTGGACAGGACTGGCGAGCTTTGTTCGGCTGAATTTCCTGTTCTCGTCCAGATTGTTCTAATCTTCTAATTTTCACAAACCTTTGCATGTGCTTTATCGTTATCCCAACTTAAAATATAAGCTATACTGTATATAATATCAGGGAGAGGGGTGATAAATTGTGCTAACTGGTTGTCCATTAGCACTGGTGCCATCTTGCAAATCTGTTTAGTTTGGAACTTAAACAGCACCACATTACTCTTCATGTGCTGCACCATTCACTGCATCAAAGCAACAATCTCCCCTGTAAAGTCACAGTTGTTTTCAAGCAATAAGACATGGGGATCCCCCGTGAACTCCACGGCTCTGAACTCCACGGCTCACTTCACACCACATCAGTCTTCTTTGTATATCACATTTTTTTTGCATAAAGGTTACAGTTCATGTTGTGCAGCAGGAATGTAATACACAAAAGTGAACTGGAACCACAAGTGGCCCAGGGCCTTCATTTTACCAGAACTCCTCCGTTCTCAAAAACAAAGTTCATGTAGTGGGAAAAAGACTTGTTTTGAATATCGCAGAGAGGTGCTATTACAGACTGGGAGCAACCCAAAAACCAGCACTGGCACGGGAGTTATGATCCTCATCGGCACACACAAATGTTTTCTCCTGGCCAAAGTGCAACCTCAGGAGACCTCAAATACTTGCAGCATTTTCTTCTCAACTAATCTGGATAACCGTTTCATTGCCTCTCTGGATTACAGCTTTTGCCAAAGCATTCATCTTTTTGTCTGGTTGTGGATTATGTTTAGCCTTGTTGAATTTCCAAAAGACAGTTTTTCCCTGTTAATTTATACCCAGGTAGTGCCAGATGCTTTAGCTAGTTGACTCTTTTTTTTTTTTTAAGTTTTGTTGAACATGCTTTATGTCATGCTCTTCATACCACATGCACTTTAGAAGAGGTCATCCACCTGAAGTTAAGCATGTTCGGCCCCAGACTATGTAGAAAAAGCTTGGGTTGTTGCTGCAAAAGATGTTGGTGATGCCACCTGGGGGCACTTACAGTGTGATCTAAATGTGGATCCCAATGCCCCAGTACAGTGTTGGGGACCCTGTGCTGTACTAATGGTGCCGTCCTTCGAATGAGACATAAAACCGTGGTCTTAACTCTCTGTGGTCATTAAAGATCCCTGGGCACACTTTGTAAACAGTAGGGTGTACCCTGAGGTCCTGGCTAAATTGCCCACCTTGGCCTGGTCGTTCTGGCCCCATAATCATCCCAGATCTGTAATTGATTTACTATCTCTCACCCCTTCACCATCCAATTGCTAATATGTGGTGAGCTAACTGTCACAAAAATGGCCAGGTGGATGCTGCACATTAGTGGTGGTTAAAGTGGCTCCTCATTCACTGATTAATGTGCTTTGAGTACTTTGAAAAGCTCTGTATAAATGTAATGAATAATAAAAAGATCATTCATGTTGTTGCACTTGTTATTAGCAACGCTTATGCCATTACCTATGGTACATGGATCCTTGAGATGTAATCTGCAACATCTTATTGATAGATAAATTACACTTTATTGTCCCCAAGGGGAAATTAGGATAAAAAAGAAAGGGACAGTAGTCATGTAAACCCTTAACTGGGTTACAATTAAGGATTTTGTAGTCTGCCCGTGTCGGTTGCACTCTGTCCTACTGCCCATGTATTTGCTTCACACCAGAAGTAGCCAACACGGTGCCCGTATGCACCTGGTCACCCACAGTCACCATGTGAGTTGCCCACAGGACAAGTTCTAAAAATAGCACTAGACACCATGGAGCTCTGTCTAAAAATTGTATTTAATTATGTTGCTGTTCTTTTTGAATCAATAACACTTGCATTGATGTAGATTTGGGGGTAGTCTGCAGTCAAAGTTCAATATCATGCGCAAGACAAACCTTCATCTCACTCTTTACTGAGACAAGCAAACGGCCACAGCTACGATGGGGAGGTAGACACCGTTGGTACCCCTAAAAATAAAGAAAAACATGGCAGAAAAGCTAAGTCATTATATTAATAATATCATTAAAGGTGAACTGTGCAAATTTGTTATCCAGGAAGTTTGTATCAAATAAGTAGCCGTTTGTATTACTCGGTACCCTTGAAGTAGCTCTGTTTCAAAAAGGTTGGTGACCCCTGCTTCACACAGACATTCAGCAGCCACTGGTAGAAGGATCTACAAAATACAATTCCAGAGATAAATGTTCAGGCTATTGCAATTATTCTTTGTCTTGGCTGATCTGTAGGCATCCAGAAAAACCTTTGTTGTGTCTGCATTGTCGGAGTAAATAGTAGTTAACAATGCAATATGATATATTGTGTGTAATCAAAGCAGCATAGCAACATCTCCACAGATAGATGAACAGTACTGTGTGTACAAATGGTTTAATCAGACAGAAATGGAGAGAAGTGCTACAACCCCAATTCCAATGAAGTTGGGACGTTGTGTAAAACGTAAATAAAAACAGAATACAATGATTTGCAAATCCTTTTCAACTTATATTCAATTGAATACACTACGAAGACAAGATATCTAGTGTTCAAACTGATCAACTTTATTGTTGTTTTGCAAATCTTCATTCATTTTGAATTTGATGCCTGCAACACGTTCAAAAAAAGCTGGGACAGGGGCAGCAAAAGACTGGGAAAGTTGAGGAATGTTAAAAAAAAAACACCCGTTTTGAACATTCCTCAGGTGAACAGGTTAATTGGAAACAGGTGTTTGTCATGATTGGTTATATAAGGAGCATCCCCAAAAGGCTCAGTCTTTCACATGCAAGGGTGGGGCGAGGTTCACCACTTTGAACAACTGCGTGGGCAAATAGTCCAGCAGTTTAAGAACAACGTTTCTCAACGTACAATTGTAAGGAATCTCGGGATGTCATCTTCTACTGTCCATAATATCATCAAAAGATTCAGAGAATCTGGAGAAATCTCTACATGTAAGCGGCAAGGCCGAATACCAGCACTGGATGCCCGTGACCTTCAGTCCCTCGGGCGACACTGCATTAAAAACCAACATCATTCTGTAAAGGATATTACCACGTGGGCTCAGGAATACTTCAGAAAACCATTGTCAGTTAACATAGTTCATCGCTACATCTACAAGCGCAAGTTAAAACTCTGCCATGCAAAGCACAAGCCATATATCAACAACACCCAGAAACGCCGCCAGCTTCTCTGGGTCCGAGCTCATCTGAGATGGACTGACGCAAAGTGGAAAAGTGTGTTGTGGTCTGACGAGTCCACATTTCAAATTGTTTTTGGAAATCATGGATGTCGTGTCCTCCGGGCCAAAGAGGAAAAGGACCATCCGGATTGTTATCCGCGCAAAGTTCAAAAGCCAGCATCTGTGATGGTATGGGGGTGTATTAGTGCCCATGGCATGGGTAACTTGCACATATGTGGAGGCACCATTAATGCTGAAAGGTACATACAGGTTTTGGAGCAACATATGCGGCCATCCAAGCAACGTTTTTTTCAGGGACGTCCCTGCTGATTGCAGCAGGACAATTTGAAGCCACATTCTGCATGTGTTACAACAGCGTGACTTCGTAGTAAAAGAGTGCGGGTACTAGACTGGCCTGCCTGCTGTCCAGACCTGTCTCCCATCGAAAATGTGTGGCGCATTATGAAGCGCAAAATACGACAACGGAGACCCCGGACTGTTGAGCAACTGAAGTTGTACATCAAGCAAGAATGAGAGAGAATTCCACCTACACAGCTTCAACAATTAGTGTCCTCAGTTCCCAAACGCTTATTGAGTGTTGTTAAAAGGAAAGGTGATATAACACAGAGGTAAACATGCCCCTGTCCCAGCTTTTTTGGAACGTGTTGCAGGCATCAAATTCAAAATGAGTGAAGATTTGCAAAACAACAATAAAGTTTATCAGTTTGAACATGTGATACCTTGTCTTTGTAGTGTATTCAATTGAATATAGGTTGAAAAGGATTTGCAAATTATTGTATTCTGTTTTTATTTATGTTTTACACAACGTCCTAACTTCATTGGAATTGTGGTTGTATAATAAACAGTATAATACTACAACTTTCACTAAAGCTTGCGATGTACATCATCATTTTGGATTGACGTCATGACCTGAAATAGTACATACTTGGGCTTGACAGACCAACCCCAAGTTTGCGAGTTAAGGGAGCATTACACTTGAAAATTCCGACTTCCCTCTTCAAATGGAACACGGCAGAAATCAAATCAACAACATGCTAAACTTCCATTCCACATAATGAAAAAAACAAATTCCTCTGCTTCCTTGTTTTTACAACGAGTGGTAGGAAATGACAAAATCCCCAAATGTGCTGCTGACTCGGAATCCTTTTGGTTTTTAAATCCATGTATTGGATTGCTAATTTTGAGTTTTGGGTTTCAGTGGGTTTTGATGCTAGTTTTTCCAATGACCTTAGCCTCAAATCGACTACTCTTTATCTAGTGGTCCTTTTTGAAAGTGCTTTGTGGTCTGTCCTTGCTCCTTCCGAGAATAAATCATAACTGTTCAAACACAAGGAAGGTGACAGAGAATTTTTAAATAAAAAAAACAGAATAAGAGATATGAGCCAAAAGAATTGTAACTGGGAAGTCAATTAAATTCTTTTTTTGAACCAGAATCAAAAACTGACCATAATTGTAGTCAAAAACTCATAGATCAGAAGTCGTTTACCAGGAGCACTAACTAAATACACAACCGCTATTCTTCTGTTATTTTACTGCAGGCTTGGGATAGGTAGGAAGTGCCCACAACCTTATGATGTCACAGGTGTGTCATTTCCATAGCAATTCTGCTTCACAGAGTGGCAGCGCCCGACGCCTGGAACTCCATTATCCAACCCGCTATATCCTAACTACAGGGTCATGGGGGGGTCTGCTGGAGCCAATCCCAGCCAGCACAGAGCACAAGGCAGGAAACAAACCCTGGGCAGGGTGCCAGCCCACCGCAGGGCGTGCACACACACACACCCAGCACACACTAGAGACAATTTAGAATCACCAGTGCACCTAACCTGCATGTCTTTGGACTGTGGGAGGAAACCCACATAGACACGGGGTGAACATGCAAAGTCCACGCAGGGAGGACCCGGGAAGCGAATCCGGGTCTTCTAACTGCGAGGCAGCAGCACTACCCACTCCGCCACCGTGCCGCCCGCATTGTGGAACTGACAGTAAAAAATATTCAACTTTACAGTAACACTTTCTGGAAGCAAACTAAGATCAGGTCAAGAATAACTGGGTTCTAAAAATTCTAGCTAAACAAATATATTATGAAACGCCTCAGAAAATTAAAACAATGGAAATCAGAACAATAAGACTGTCTTTGTGACTCCTAAAATGTCAGCTTGATTTTACAGTTTAGTCTAAAGTTATGATTCAAAACGTTTTTCATCTTTTGCAGGCTATTGTCAATACAGGCAAGACCATGAAAACCCTTCTCAATCATGTGGAACAATTCAAGCCAAAAATGGTGAAGGTGGCAAGGTGAGTACACAGTCAAAAGTGGAGAGAATATGCTGGAGGGGAGAAGGGGGCACTTTTGGGGTTGTTCTTTCATGTGCACCTCGGCAGAGTGATGGTGTGAGTCGGCTCCTTGCTCCCTCTTCATTTTTGGGAGCCTCTTGAACCCGACACTGTCAGTGACGTAATCAGATGAGCTGAGCAGATGAGGACAAACACACCAAGCAAGGGAATGGTGAAAAGTGCAAGTGCCTTTATTATAAAAAAATAAAAATCCACAAAGCAAGTGTCCCAAAATACAGTGTTCAAAAATGTTCAATAAATAAATAATCCATAAAAATGAAGTGATCCATGGAGGTTAAAATACAATCAAATGAATAGAAATCCATTAAAATGAAGTTAAAATCAACTGACTGGAAACTGTCTTTACCTCCTTTTAACTGGCTGCACCCCTGCTTGTCCCATACGGGCCTTGCAGCAGAGGAGTTGCCATACTGACAAACGCAGCTGACCTTCCGCAGGTCCAGGACCCTGCTGTCCAATGGCTACAATAAGGTTCCCTCTCCGGACATAGGCTTTGGACCCCAACGGCCATGGTGCTCATGTTGGAGCTCTCCTCCCAAGCCTCCTCGACACCCGCTGCCTTCCCAGTATTTTACAGCAAGTCGCTCCTTTTAGTACATATCACTCTGGCTCCCAGAGTTGCTGAGCCAGAGCCATCACTCTTTCAGCCCCCGGGTATTGGCCTCTCGCTCCGCTCAAGGGGCTTGCCTTCCCAGCTGCTTGCCTTCTCTCCCTCGAGCCTGTTCCCTTTAGCTCACTCACACCGGCTCCTTCCACCTCCTGCCTTCCCTCTTTCTTTCTCCCTTTAACCACCATGTTTCCATTTTCTTGGGTCTTTTTCTTTCTCGATTCTCGCACTCACACTTCCCCTTTAAAATTGGGACATGGTACAGCTGTGGCAATCAGCATGATGAGTACCTTCACGTGGTGGGCATCACTGTAAAAGACCTACGTCAAACTTCATCAAGGCGAAACTACTGTTATAGTATGGAAAGGAACCCAACTGGACACGTCACCCAGGATAAAAGGTGCCCAACACCTGCCTCTGTACTAGGGTAGGGGATGGTGCCAGTGATAGTGCAAAATCTTCAGGAGAAGAAAAGAAGATCTACAGTGTTGGTGGCCCCACCACAATGAAACTGAAAAGACCACAAAAATGTAGCTTGAGCAAGGAATTAAGAGTATTGGACACATTTCAGTGGTCACTTGAAGATAAAGAGGAGATCACGCACTGCTATTTCTATGTAACAAATCCTGAATTTCCGACTAAAAGATATGCCAAGAGGGTTTGCGCAAAACTGGAACCCCAGAAAGTAGTAGGAACAGTGCAAGTATTATGCTGATCCCTGGCAGCAATCCCAAGAGAATGACAATAGTAACAGTGCAAAAATCACCCCAGAAAAAACATCAGGTTACAAGCGTGAGGTTCATTCCTGCCCTGAAAAGTAAGCAAACTAAAATTATTGAGAAATTTTTATTTACTTATTTGGCTGACACCTTTATCCAGGCCAAGGGGTCGCCCACATAACACCTGGCTGCTGTAGATAGGTCGTCATTTCCAGAGGGTGTGACTGGACAGAGTGTCTGCCTGGGGGGTTTTGCCAACCAAAATCCTGAGCTGTTTCATTGTGTGGTGGGTGGGGCAATGTGATGTACCAGTGCATGCAACCTGACCTGACCTGACTTTTGTCCAAGGTAACTCGCAACATTTATGAGTTGATTTATAACGTTTCTTTTAGTTTTCCCCTCTCCAGCAGTCTCCTTCCTGGTTGCACATAGTTTTATATTTTTAATAAATTTGCAAAAAGTTTGAAATCCTGTTTTTGACTTTTTATTCTCGGGTATTGAATGTTGTTTCGTGAGAGGAAAAGTGACTTTAAAGATTTTGCTGCATTTCATCCTTATGCTAAAATGTGTAAAAAAAACTGTAGTGATCGAGTAACAGGAAATACTAATGCTTCATTTTTTATTCCAGCTTGTTAGTGAAGAGAGCTCCTAGTGGTGGAGGATATTCTCCCAATTGTAAGTACTGAAGCAATTTCATATTTTCTAGTTGGGGGATGGGGTAATAGACAAGTATAAAAATATATTAATTACTGAAAGATGTGTGTTGTCGGCCATTCAGCAAAAATTATAAATGAGTGGTGGTTAGAGATGATCCTCATCAATTGAGACATCACGATTTGAGCAGGCAGCTGTCCCAATTCAGCTGACACCTCAAAAATTAAACAATAAAATATTAAGAAGACACAAAATGTTGCTCAGTCTTTAGAGTTGTTACAGGGAAATGGAGGCTAAACATAAAAAAAAGACCTTAGGTGTTAAAATCTCAAGAAAGCTTCCAACAAAGGTCTTATTGTCACACTCACAAACCTGCATGGGCAGTGAGAGTATGTGCCTACAATTAACTAGCTCTTAAAGAGCAAAATGGATTAATAAATAAAGAAATTAGAGCAGAAAACGGGAAAAGGAAAAACACACTCAAGGTCAAATAATCAGGAACACAAAATCAATACATGCTCAACAAGAAGGAAAAATAATGTGAAAAATGCAAATACACAGATGAGGAGATTGTGTTTCAAAAATTCCCCATTGACAGTTCTGCCCTTGGCAGTGACAAGACCAAAACCCTGTCAATTAGATTTTAATTTTGAGATCAACAGAATAGTCCTAAAGAATGATGAAAAAAAGATGTGTGATCGATTGTCAGATTCTAAGAGTAAATTACAACTAACTGAAAACAACAAGATCGAAACATTTGTCATGTTAGGATCATGAGGTGAGCGTACTTTCCCTTTTAGACTCTTTATTGTGTAGACCATAACAGAATGCTACAAATCCTACACTCTTACCACACTCTCAGGGATGGCTGTGATTGTTGTTAAGTTACATACGTTACAATTTCATTTCCATCTGCAATTATAGAGAGTACCAGAACGAGCAGGAGAAAAAGTTAAATTTTTCCACGTATTATAGACTATGTGCTCAAAATATAGGCAGAGTACTATTAACACAACCTGGTCGCCCTGTGCTCTGCCTCAAGTGCCCTGCTTGAGTCGACAGTCAGATAAATTCCTTTTCCAATGACCACAATAGTTTCTGGTTTGCTTTGTTCGACCAAAGCCAGTTAGAATAGGGTATCACAAAGACAGAATGATGTGAGTAATACTTAGATGCAAACTCACAACATACACGTAGTGACAGAATTGCAAATTCTTTACAAATATATAAAAAATAATTAACCTTTAAATAAATAGCAAACATTCTTGGTACATATTCCACCGCAGCTAGTAAGAATATCTGAAAAGCTCTGCTCGCAATTACTCTTTTAAATATGATGAAAGTTGCCGTAACAATAGAAACATTTTATCTTAAGCATTTCTCTAAATAACTTTAAATACTTTTACAGGCTCTCAAATGTGCATCTATATAAAGAAACATTCATAAAACTTTTCTACGTACCATCATTGCCTTCAGAAGACAAAACGAGCTGAACATTTAAAGTTAAATGAGTGAGACAAACATGCTCTCCGTTTGCGTCTGTTCTGTGTTTGATTCTCAGCTTGATGACATCATTAACCAAAGACAGGCTACTACTTAAGTAGAAACAATGCTGAAAATCACCACTAGATGGTGCTAATCATAATCTTAAATCAATTCAATTAATGTTTATCAGAACCACAGCGTTTCTCAACCTTTTAAGTATTTGTGACCCGAGTTTTCATAACAATTTTAATCGCGCCCCCAAATTTTTTTTGAAAGGAGCCCACTAATACCAATTTCTTTTTTAATTAATGATATATCATAGATGCATATTTTATTACAGTAATCCCTCCTTGATCGCGGGGGTTGCGTTCCAGAACCCCCCGCGATAGGTGAAAATCCGCGAAGTAGAAACCATATGTTTGTATGGTTATTTTTATATATTTTAAGCCCTTAGAAACTCTCCCACACTGTTTATAAATATTCTCCGCACAGTTATACAGTAAACCCTCGTTTATCGCAGTTAATCCGCTCCAAACAGATAAACGAATTTCCACGAAGTAGGATTCTTTATTTATAAATCTAATATTTCCACAGAGCATTGAAAACATGTTTACCACCTTCTAAATACATTTTTTAACATTATTAAAGCCCTCTAGACATGAAATAACACCCTTTAGTCAAAAGTTTAAACTGTGCTCTATGACAAGACAGAGATGACAGTTCTTTCTCACAATTAAAAGAATGCAAACATATCTTCATCTTCAAAGGAGTGTGCGGAATGTCAGAGAGAGAGAGTAAAGTAAACAATCAAAAATCAATAGGGCTGTTGGGCTTTTAAGTATGCAAGCACCGCGATAAAGCGGCCGCAATGAAGGGATCAATGTGAAGGTAGTCTTTCAGCATTTTTTAGAGGAGCGTCCGTATCTTCTAAGCAAACAGCCACTGTGCAAACAGCCCCTCTGCTCACACCCCCTCCGTCAGGAGCAGAGAGAGTGAGAGAGACAGAGAAAAGCAAACAATGAAAAATCAATACAGGCGGTTAGCGCTTTTAAGTGTGTGAAGCACCGCACAGGAAGCATATCGTATATAATTGAGGAGTTTTATTTAATACCTAATATGTGCTCTGATTGGGTAGCTTCTTGGCCATCTGCCAATAGCGTCCCTTGTATGAAATCAACTGGCAAACAAACTGAGGAAGCATGTACCATAAATTAAAAGACCAATTGTACGCAGAAATCCTTTCAATGAATGAAAGTGAGGAGTCCAGAGTCACAC
Source organism: Polypterus senegalus (assembly GCF_016835505.1). NCBI lineage: Eukaryota > Metazoa > Chordata > Cladistia > Polypteriformes > Polypteridae > Polypterus > Polypterus senegalus. The sequence goes on from NC_053158.1 coordinate 198,318,483, forward strand.
CAAGATTCCTGACCTTGACTGATGTGGAAAGGGAAACCTCTTCAAGAGCAATGCTTAGAGACAAATCTGAAGAAGGCAATGTTGTAGTGTCGTGGATTTTAAATGTTATATTTTATTTTTTGCTCACATAAACAAAAATGAACTTAATCTTACATGGAGTGTTAACTAATTGTATCACATTAAAGTAAATATTTTGCTCAAGTGGACAGGATAAATTTAATACTTACGAAGGCTGAACATCAAAGCATCTTGTTTTCCTGAATTGTACCAGTATCAATCACAGTAGCATCTGTTTGAACGAAGCAGCAATCCAGGAGATGCTTCAAGGAGTATTGATTACTTTATAACCTGCAAACAGAAAGAGATTCTTGGGACTAAGAATTAATAAATTGGATTACAGCCTGGGAAAGAAAGACATGCCACTTGGAATCTTATGATAAATATGCCTCGTCTAAAAGACAACGTCAGAAAAAGGAACAAACGATGGACAGAGTGAAATCAGAAGAGGGCGAGCAACGTGTGACCTTTTTCATCTGATTGTTGGCTAAAGCATTTCATGAATATCAATTGCTAAATTATCGCCTCCCTTGGGCATTCATCTTTGACATCTATAATTCTTTGTATGTTTATTTTTTTTAAAGACTGTCTATATCTAGACTTTGCTATCGATCAAATTTTCTGTTATTATTTCTTGTTCTATTTGGTTTTATTACTATTAATTTAATAATACCATGTTTCTTTGTCTTCATGTTTAGAGTGATTGAAGTAATAAGGTAAATATTTAGAGTACCTGGAGCAGTAAGGAAGTGCCATATTATCCAAACTGTGAGGTTTACCAGGCTAAGGACAAAGAGCTCTGTCCAATACTGAATAGTGCATTAAAGTAAGACATTCACTGGTTGATAAATGGCCAATAGCCAAGGATGTCGAGTCTTTGTATGTTTAAATATATACTGCTCAAAAAAATTAAAGGAACCCTTTATAATGAGAGTATAGCATCAAATCAGTGAAACTTCTGTGCTATTGATCTGGTCAGTTAAGTATCAGAGAGGGTTGTTAATCCGGTTCAGCTCCTTTGGTGCACTAGAGGGGCAACAATGACACGGCCCCCAAAACAGGAATGAATGGTTTAACAGGTGGAGGCCAGTGACATTTTCCCCTCATCTGTTTTTTTCACTCGTTTTGCCTTTGGCAATGGTCATTTTCACTACTGGTAGCATGAGGCGATACCTGGACTGTACAGAGGTGGCACAGGTAGTCCAACACACAGACCTTGACTACTATTAGGTATCGGGATGAAATCCTTGGACCCATTGTCAGACCCTATGCAGGTGCAGTGGGTCCCGAGTTCCTCCTGGTGCCTCATGTGGCAAGAGTATGCAGGCAGTTCCTGGAGGATGACTGAATTGATACCATTGACTGCCCCCCACGCTCACTCGGCCGACCTCAATCCAATAGAACACCTCTGAGTGGGACATTATGTTTCGCTCCATCCGACGCCGCCAGGTTGCATCTCAAAATGTCCAGGAGCTCAGTGATGCCCTGGTCCAGATCTAGCAGGTGATCCCCCAGGACACCATCCGTTGTCTCATTTGGAGCTTGTCCCCAACCCACCCCGACGTTGTCAGGCATGCATAAAAGCACGTAGGGGCCATACAAACTATTGAGTACGATTTGTTGCAATTAAATTTCGCCAAAATGGACTTGCCTAATGCATCGTTTTTTCACTTTGATTTTTGGGGTGTCTTTATGCTTTAACTATATGGCATCCTTTCGTTCCTAACACATCACCATATCAGTCCGTATCAGTAGAGATTGCCAGCAGGGTTTTTTTTCCCCATTGTGATCTGATGTGTTTTCAAAGTGTTCCTTTAATTGTTTTGAACAGTGTATGTATTCTTGGAGACCAAATGTAACATTTAGGTCTGACATATATCTAAGACATTGTACATTGTTCGTGCCGAAGGTAATTCTGTAGAGTGCCAGAGAGTGACATGTCATTCATATGGTACTTATGTGGTACAAGTACTGGAAAGTGGAGTATAAGTCATTCATATGGCACTTTTGTGGTTAGAGTCTATGTGTGTGTGCCTACAGTGCATCCGGAAAGTATTCACAGCGCATCACTTTTTCCACATTTTGTTATGTTACAGCCTTATTCCAAAATGGATTAAATTCATTTTTTTCTCAGAATTCTACACACAACCCTCCATAATGACGACGTGAAAAAAGTTTACTTGAGATTTTTGCAAATTTATTAAAAATAAAAAACTGAGAAATCACATGTACATAAGTATTCACAGCCTTTGCTCAATACTTTGTTGATGCACCTTTGGCAGCAATTACAGCCTCAAGTCTTTTTGAATATGATGCCACAAGCTTGGCACACCTATCCTTGGCTAGTTTCGCCCATTCCTCTTTGCAGCACCACTCAAGCTCCATCAGGTTGGATGGGAAGCGTCGGTGCACAGCCATTTTAAGATCTCTCCAGAGATGTTCAATCAGATTCAAGTCTGGGCTCTGGCTGGGCCACTCAAGGACATTCACAGAGTTGTCCTGAAGCCACTCCTTTGATATCTTGGCTGTGTGCTTAGGGTCGTTGTCCTGCTGAAAGATGAACTGTCACCCCAGTCTGAGTTCAAGAGCGCTCTGGAGCAGGTTTTCATCCAGGATGTCTCTGTACATTGCTGCGGACATCTTTCCCTTTTTCCTGACTAGTCTCCCATTTCCTGCCGCTGAAAAACATCTCCACAGCATGATGCTGCCACCACCATGCTTCACTGTAGGGATGGTATTGGCCTGGTAATGAGCGGTGCCTGGTTTCCTCCAAACGTGACGCCTGGCATTCACACCAAAGGGTTCAATCTTTGTCTCATCAGACCAGAGAATTTTGTTTCTCATGGTCTGAGAGTCCTTCAGGTGCCTTTTGGCAAACTCCAAGCGGGCTGCCATGTGCTTTTTACTAAGCAGTGGCTTCCGTCTGGCCACTCTACCATACAGGCCTGATTGGTGGATTGCTGCAGAGATGGTTGTCCTTCTGGAAGGTTCTCCTCTCTCCACAGAGGACCTCTGGAGCTCTGACAGAGTGACCATCGGGTTCTTGGTCACCTCCCTGACTAAGGCCCTTCTCCCCCGATCGCTCAGTTTAGATGGCCAGCCAGCTCTAGGAAGAGTCCTGGTGGTTTTGATCTTCTTCCACTTACGGATGATGTAGGCCACTGTGCTTATTGGGACTTTCAAAGCAGCAGAAATTTTTCTGTAACCTTCCCCAGATTTGTGCCTCCTGTCTCAAAGGTCGACAGTCAATTCCTTTGACTTCATGCTTGGTTTGTGCTCTGACATGAACTGTCAACTGTGGGACCTCATATAGACAGGTGTGTGCCTTTCCAAATCATGTCCAATCAACTGAATTTACCACAGGTGGACTCCAATTAAGCTGCAGAAACATCTCAAGGATGATCAGGGGAAATAGGATGAACCTGAGCTCAATTTGGAGCTTCATGGCAAAGGCTGTAAATACTTATGTACATGTGACTTCTCAATTTTTTTATTTTTAATGAATTTGCGAAAATCTCAAGTAAACTTTTTTCACGTTGTCATTATGGGGTGTTGTGTGTAGAATTCTGAGGAAAAAAATTAATTTAATCCATTTTGGAATAAGGCTGTAACATAACAAAATGTGGGAAAAGTGATGCGCTGTGAATACTTTCTGGATGCACTGTATATCTATGTATGTGTCTGTTAATCTTATGGTGCGACAGTAGACTAACCCTGTAACGAACCTGATGAGTACACTTATTCCTGAAGAAAACAGGTAAAGGGTTAGTGTAGAAGGGAATATCACGATAATACAAAAGTACAGGATATCTGGTTTTGAAAAGATAAGTTTAAGGTGATGAGCATTCATTCATCTTGGATAAGATGGTAGACAGACAACTGAAGCACTGGCCTGAAATATGTGGGTTGTGACAGGAAATTGAATGTAATATCTGTGCAACATCAGCACAGCGGTGGTAGGAGAAGCAATGAGAAAAAATAACATTAGCTAAGGGTGTAAATATAGAGAGAAGGTGAAGTGGGCCTAAACGCTGATCCTTGAGGCACACCTGTGGAGAGTGCCTGGGGAGAAGACAAGATGTTCAATCAGGAGATTACAAAAGAAGCATTCATAAAGGTAGGATTTGAACCAGTCCAAAGCAGACCCTTGGATTCTGAGTTTATCATAGGGAAGAGATAAATGAAGAATGGTTAATGGCATCACAACCTGATAAAAGGTCACAAAAATTAAGGACAGAGGAGAGAAGGGAGCATCTCAAGCAGATCGAAGAGTAGAGTGACTCTGTTTAAAGTCCTTCTCTTTATTTTCTGTGGTCACTTTTTCATTTTCAATCTTTTTTTTTATATTCATTTGATTTTTATTTGTTTATGTATTATTTTTATTCTGTTAGGTTATTATGTAGTATCAATGTGTGTCTTCCGATTCTCTCGTGTTTGTTGTACTTTGGGTGGGTGGATCTCCAAGAGGCGGGGCTACATCTCAATCACCATGAAGGGGCCTTCCCCAGCCCTATAAAGTCAACCTGGGAATTAAAGTCCAGTGCGGTTCATTCTAACGTGCACTAGTGTTGGTAGTTTTGTAAGCATCGTGCTATTTGTGATTTCTCGAATTTTTAGTTTCTCCTTTCAACCTTTTCTGCTCTGGATTTCACTACATGTTGTACTATATGTATAATTTGTATGTTACAAATAAAATTTGGTTTGGTCTGGAACTCTGGATTTTCTTATGGATTGTGTTTTTTGACTTTGTTTGCTTTTAATGTTAATAAACATCCTCTTTGTAGACTTTACTTTAGAGTTTTTAGCGATGTTCGTTCCATTAAATTCAATACTTTATGGCTTTCTGAGGCTCTTTGCTTTTTTTTTTTTGTTATCTTAATAGCTCAATCTTTAGGCCTCCCATTTTCAGGGGTCAGACTTGCCTTGGGGTGGGCCATTTTGGAAGGCCTCGCCCTTCGTATTCATAACAGCCAGAGTCCTATGTTTGAACCCCAGCTTGGTCTTTGTCACAGTGAGGTTTGCACGTTCTCTCATTTCTTTGCTGATTTTCCTTTGTGGTTTTTCTCCTGTGTTCCACAGACATGCAGGTGATGTAAATTGGCGACTCTCAATTAGTTCGTGTGAGCACACCCCCCATCCAGAGTTGGGTCCCATCTTGTTGCCACTGCTCCTGTGGTGGGATCCAGTTCTCTGTGACTCCCTGTGAATTTAAAAAAAAAAAAAAAGACTGAATTGTATTTTGGAGAAATTAGATGAATAGGATTGGGCTGAATGTTCTCCTCTTGTCCATATTGTTCTAATGAGCTAAAAGTCTAAGTAGGTTTGATAACAGATGGATGTTTCCTATTGCTTTGCCTTTAGTTGCTAATGCATCATTTATTTTTTCTGTTCTGATTTTCAGATGTTGGCTTTGAAATTCCAAACTGTTTTGTCGTGGGATACGCCTTGGACTATAATGAGTACTTCAGAGACCTCAATGTAAGTCCGCAGATGTTGTCTTATCGGTGTTACAGTGCAGCAGCATCTGGTTTTAAAGAGAAATAGCTGAGCTACCAATAATAAGAAAGCTGACTCTCTTACTTAATGTCACAATCTGAACACAATCTAAAAGAGAACGTTTTATTTCTCCCATAAATTTCTGGCAATTCCTTAGAGCTGTTACCTAATTGAAAAGATTATCGGTGGTCCGAGTGCTGTCACACTAAGGAGAGTGTAAATAATTAAGCAGACTTGATGGTGTCAGATGACATGGAGTGCTCTCATGGATTTTTTTTTTCTTCTAAATCCTCTTAGTGGATATAAAGTGTTGCCAGTAAGATAAACAGGCTCTGAAAGTGACAGCTCTGATGGCCTTGCTATTGTCACTGTGACTGTGGGAAAAGCAACCTGAGCCAGGGTGCCAATAGAAGAAAGAGCTTGTGGCCTGTGCCATGCCTCTTGGGCACTGGAATGGCATTGTGCCCCCTTTCAGCATGTCAGTGCAGAATGAGGATTGCATTTACAGTAGCTCTTTCATACTGTTGTAATTTACTTTATATAATTTGTAATATTTTTTATTATTTGTTTTATCTCAGGGTGAGTGGGCTCTGCTATAGTCTGATTTCGTTAAAAAAAAATGTACAGTTTTGTTTTTCATTTTTTTTCTGGGACATTCTGGCTCATTTAAGTGTTTTGAAGGATGCTGACTTTTATTTTGTTGTAAATACTTTTATGTAGTGACATTTTAATGTTTTTCTTTAATATCTGTGTTGTCCTCTGTTGGGAGGCGTCCCCGCTCGGCCTGCTAACCCAATGAGAAAGAAAGTGGCAATCACCGCCCACCAAGTGACCCGTGTCCACTTTATTACTTCAGTCACTCGAGCTATGCAGACAAAATATCCAAAGACAGAGCAGAAATAATCAGAAAAAGCAGTAAATGCAACCGAAACAAAGTACTTACACAAAAGACCCTTAACCACGCTCACTGTGCCACTGACGGAGTCCAGTGGTGGGCGATTTGCAAGCGATTTGGTTCTTTCTAAAAGACTCTTTTCAGTGAATCACAACACAGATGATTCGGTTCGGTAGAGCTCAACAAGAATCTTGCATGACATCGTCATTATCTTTCATTTCACTGCCAGTGGTAGATATTTAAAGCGCATGTGAACAGACCACCTGACTCATGAGGCTTGACTCCGTTGATTCGCGACCCAAGAATCAATCTGACGATTCTCATGCATTTGATTCATGAACAGAGATACTACATGAGAATCAAACTAATGATTCCTGTTTGTTTGATTCACAACCTAATTACTCTGAATACACACCCTCTTGGGAGTTTTGACGCCTTGTTGCGGCCTGGAAAGCCACAGTGGTTGCAGGTTTTCATTCTAATCATTTTCTTAATTAGTTCTTAGACTAGTTTTTGCTACTAATTAACTTCATTTATTTGCTATTTAAGACAGACCCTTTAAATCAGGGCTGAGCAACGTCGGTCCTGGAGGGCCATAGCGGCTTCAGGTTTTTGTTCCAACCCAGCTGCTTCATGACAAATCATTACATTTACTTATTTGACTGACGCCAAAGGTGACTTACAACCTTTATGTTACAATTGGTTCCATTTCGTTCGGTTTTTTGATTGGAGTACAGCAAGTTCAAGTGACTTGCTCAGGGTCACACACTGGTGTCAGTAGTGGGATTTGAACCCACAGCTTCAGGGTTTGAAGTCCAAAGCCTTAACCAATACACCACACTGCCTGCTGATGAAGCACTTATTGCTCAAGTGACATTTTTCTGCTCAGTTTTTGAGGTTAAGATTTTGAACCCTTACTTGCTTATGCAAGAAATGGAAGCAGAAAAACACCACAAATTCTTCCATATGTCAGCATTTAAATCTGATGATTTTTCTTCACCTCATCGAACCATTCATCAAACATAGAAGTACGCACACTGATCTTGTTGGAGCTGCAATGTGGCTTGCTGTCACACTGCGGTATCTTGCAAGTGCCGAATCCCCAATTCTTTTCTCCGACATTTTCCGCTTTGCACAGCATGTATCAGTCTCAAATTTGCTTCCACGTCCCCACCTCCACTTGCAAAGAGCTGCTGATTTGATGCCAGCTGTTCTGACAGGCATGTCACGATGGAGAAGTTGAAGGCAAACAATAAGACATCACATACAAAAACTTAAATACACACGCTATGCACATTTTTGCTGGTTCTGCAACTCGCAAACGTGTCGACTTAATTTCTGATGACATCCTCAAATGATGCATCAATAGGGCGCTGGGAATGCATGACAGCCATGATGAAAGCGTGGAAGCATTCTGAACGTCAAATATAACCCAGCCCTTATATAACATTGAATCACAGTGGGTTTCATTTTACTATTTTGACTCTTAAACATCTAAGTGAAAACAGATCTGCCCAAAGTAGTGTGAATTAATTATAATTATAAAACACAAAATAATTGACTGCATTAAGTGTTCACCCCCTTTAATATGACACCTCTAAATCAGCACTGGGGCAACCAACTGCTTTTAGAAGTCCCAGAATGAGTTCCATTGAGGTCACCTGCCTGCGGTTTCAGTTGGTTGTTGCTCTAAATGCACCTAAATGTGGAAGGACCAACTGGTGGGGATTCAGTATGGTGGGCTAACCTCTACAATGAAAACAAAAGAACACAAGAAGTAACTCCAAGAAAAGCACAAGTTAACCTCCAAGTCACTGAATATCCAGTTAAATCAGTCATGAAGAAATGGAATTAATATCGCACATCTGTATATAAACTGAAGAAGATGAAAGAGGGAGGCCATTGGGAGACCTCTGAGAAATCTGAAGGAGTGACGAGCTACAGTGGATTAGGTGGAGAAACGGTGCAGACAACAACCATGCAGGGTGCTTCACCAGTCACAGTTTTATGGGAGAGTGGCAAAGACAAAAAATATCAGCTTTAACCTTTTCCACATTATTGCTGGGGGGTTTGTTTCATTCTGGAAGCGCTCTGTTTTCTTGGCATGTCAAAGCAACGGGACTTTGCGTAGTGTGGTTTGCCTCACTTGCAGGGGCAAACTAGGACTGGGGTTGGTGGAGAGAGAGAAAGAGAGCAATGCTATTTTTTATTTATTCCTTTTACCCCAACAGCCATAGCCATAACACCCGGCAATAATATGACTGGGACTTCTAAAACCAGCTGGTTGTACCAGTGATGATTTAGGGGTGTCTGTGTCAAAGTTATCGTATGTAACAATGTACTACCTCAACCTAAGACTACAAAATGTCAACAAAAGTTCAGAAGCAATGTCTCCTTGACCAAACAGTGAACTTTGTGAGTTGGAATGTCAAGGGTCTCAATCATGAATTAAAGAGAAAGAAAGTACTCTCTCACTTAACAGATCTAAATGCAACGATAGTATTTTTACAGGGGACTCGCTTATTAAGCAAGGACCAGTTTTGGTTGCAAAGAGAGTGGTCTGGTCACATTTTTCACTCCAGCTATGCAAAGAAAGATGGTGGTGTGGTGGGAATCTTAATACACAGAACTACTCCATTTCTAGTGTCAGATGTAATATCTGATTCTGAAGGGTGATATGTCATGGTAAAGGGCATTTAATCTAATATTAAAGTGATTTTGATTAATACCCTAGCACCTGACATGAGTGATAGAGATTTCTTATAAAATATATTTGCGTCTATCCCTAATGTGAATACTCACAAAATTATAATGGCCGTCGGCTACAGTGGCAATAACCTCTAATACTGCAACGATAATTACGCAGTTTGTAACGGATCGTAAATTACCATACCCATGGAGGTTTTCAAATCCTAATCTGAGAGTGTACTCCTTCTCACCCATACATCATTGTTACTCAAGACTTGATTATTTCCTCATAGACAATCATTTTTTGCCCACTATCAAATCTTGTAAGTACGGCGGTATTGTTATATCTGACCATGCCCCTCTGATCATTGAGCTTAAATTACTGCATCCTACACACTCATCTCATAGCTGGCATCTTAACCCCTCATAATTAGCTGATGATAACTGTACAGAGACCAATGCATCCTCAGAGGTTTCAACAGGTATACTCTGGGGAAACTCTGAAGGCATTTTTAAGAGGACAGATTATTTATCCTCCTCACAAAAATAAAGTGGAAACCAAGAAGGCATCTGAGTTAATCATCAAAATTACCAGAATAGATCTAGAATACGCCAGCTCTCTAAATGAGGCACTTTATAGGTTTTGCAATCAGAATTGACTACTAAAGAAACAGAATAGCTCATCTTTAACTCTTTGAGGGCTGAATATTTTTTCCAAAAAACATAGTTTCTGAAAAGCAATAGTTTCACCAGAAGTCAACATAAAACATCTGTTGCTGCATGCTGTGGCTGCCAGTTTGCCAAGAACGTTCGGCAGGCTGCCTGTGCATGGCTGGGACAAAGTCGCAGTGCATTGCAATCTGGCTTCTACCTCTTATTATTAAGTGGCGGTCCTCCCTGGCGAACAATGTCAGTACGATTAGCTGGGGACCAATCAGCTAAATCTGGAACCTCGCATTCATTTTCAATCACTTGTATCAAAATCTGATTCCGACAAGTCATAGTCCAGTTCAGAGATAATAGGCCAAATGTAGTCCGCGGAGTATTTTTGCTTCACGCATTCGCTTTGATCTCTCGCCAGATGTCAGTACCGTTTTTGCTGCTGTTTGCGCCTTGCTACTCACGCGAGCACAGGAAATCTCGGTGAATACCAATGAATCTAACTTCCCTTCTAGCAACGAGAGTCCAACTAAAACATAATGGTTGGTTTTGTCACAGTTTACAGTCGATTACCATCGTCAACTCCTCCTTTTGACAAAGCATCGTCATTATGATCACAGAGAGAAGGTCATTATGATCACAGAGAGAAGGCCAATAAGATCTTAGCCCAAGAAATCCACAAGCAGGAATTCTGCAATGCAATAACAGCAATTGCCAACAGAAACGGAGATACTTTTTTATGGTCAAAAATATTAACAGAAAAAATAAAATAAGAAAATGCACAGGACGTCGCGGCTAGAGTTTTCTGAAGGTACAGCAGAGGGAAATCGGCCAAAAATAGCATCTGTGGTGTGATGAGACCAAACTGAGCTTTTCGGCCACCATTTTACATTGCATGTTATCAACGACTCACCATCCCCACCGTGAGATGCCCAAAACGTCTCGGGTAGACTTGATAAGAGGACACGCTGGAGTCACTGAAGTCAGCTGGAAGAAGGTTCTGTAATCTGATGGCTTCTCAGCCATCAAACTAAACGCCATGTTACAATGCACACAACATCCCCTCTGTGTAGCACTGTGGTGAAAGCAACATGCACTGGTGTTGCTTCTTTGACGCAGGCCCTGGACGGCTTGTGAGGATAAAAACTTGTAGTAAAATCCTGGAGAAAAACTCGATGTGTGCTGCAAGAAACCTGTGCCATGGGAGAAGATTTGTATTCTAGTAAGACGACAAGCCAAAGAGAGACAGTAATGGCTTCAAAACATTGTGAATGTCCTGGCATGGCCAAGTCAGAGTCCACATCTCACTCCAATGTGGAATCTGTGACTGTTCACTCACAGGTGCCATGACACCTGACAGAGATGGAGAAGTTTGGCAAAGAAAAATGTGGCAGAGGTGACTGGCAAAGGGATCTGTGCACACTGCCATCTCCTAAATACTGACTTGCAGGGGCTGAATACTTATGTGATTGATTCTTTGGTGTTTTGTATTTTTAATAATAATAATTCTTTACATTTATATAGCACTTTTTCTCACAACTCAAAGTACTTTAGTGATTAGTGGAGCCAATTCCACCAGCACTGATGTGCATCATCCACATAGATGACGTAACGGCAGCAATTTTTGCGCTAGAACACTCGCCACACATGTGCTGTTAGGTGGTGAAGTGGTGTGATAGTCAGCCAGTTGGAGACAAGGGATGATTAGCGGGCCTAAATGACTAAGCCACGGTGGGCAATTTAGCCAGGACATTGGGATATACCCTGCTCTTTTTCATAAGATGACCAGGGATCTTTTTATGAATACAGAGTGTCAGGACCTCTGTTTTACTTCTCATCAGAAGGACGGCACCACTTTTACAGCACAGTAAAAAGACTGGGGCATTGGGATCCACATTCAGACCCCATGGTTAGTGCCCTCCTGCTGGACCCACCTACACCTCTTCCAGCAGCAACCCCAGCTTCTCCTCAGTTTTTCCTTAATTTAGAGCACTTTGCAGAGAGCAGTTTTCACTTTCACTTCAAATGAAGTCCATGGTGATTCCGTGTTGTATGATAGCAGAATATGAAAACCTCAAGACTTTTCATTGGCACTCTGTGACAACATGACTGGAGACCTTGAGGAGATTTTAGGCGGAGTGGTATCTCCGAGGCTAGGGATCTGCACTGGCAATCGGAAGGTTGCCGGTTCGGATCCTGTAAAATGCCAAAAGGGACTCTGCTCTATTGGGCCTTTGAGAAAGGCCCTTAACGTGCAATTGCTAAGCGCTTTGAGTAGTGAGAAAAGTGTTATATAAATGCAAAGATTATTATTTAGGTGCTAACTGTTTTCATAAGGGAAGTCAGTGTGGTGGGCTTTGATTGGAGTCTCCTGTGTGATTAATTGACACCATTTAGTTTTCTGTGGTTTTCATTCTGATTTGACCAAAGAAAATTTACATTTATTTTTCTTCACTTAGCAGAAACTTTTATTCAAAGCGACTTACATAATGAAGTGAACATTATTCTGAAGGTCTGTTTGGGAAAAACAAGAACATGGCAGGTCCAGCCTTAATGTTCTGTAATCCACAGTGTGCTATTATTATTTAGTTAATAATTGCATTTTGAAGATTTATCGATTGGCTCAAATAAAGATGGAATATTCACTTTGAGATTTTTGACCAAGTGAGATTTCCAAAATGCAGTACCACATAGCTCCAGCAGAGGGAGACTTAAACCAAAGTAAAACATTACATTTTCTCGTTTCCTACTCGTTTTATTTAGATTTTTTTTTCCACTCCCACCTAACTGTGTGAGTCGTGCCAGTGTGCCTCTAGTAATGATTATATCTATAATAAGCCTGTCAAAACTGACAGGAGAGGTACAGTCGTCTTTATGCTTTGCACTGCTGACTTGTGTTTTTCAAGGCAGTAGATGAATGGCGTTCACCTCCCTAATGGAGTCGTGTTCTCCGTCTATTTAGTAGGTGCACATTGGATTGTCCTCATTTCTTTCTTCACTCCAAATGTGTAGTGTGGGTGACTGGTGAATGGTCATTTGCTTAAACACTTGCACCCCTTTAGAGCAGTAAAGGAAAATACAGAGGTAGCTAGCACGTGGGAAGACATGGACCCCCTACTCACTTCTCTATCACTGTGCTTCTGCCTATTTGTTAAATTGTTCAAATATGCCGTTAAGGTGACTGCTGGCTCTAAATGTCCCTTTTTTGAGTGACTGGGTGTGCCCTGCAGTGAACTGGCACCTTCCTTGCACCCGTTTGCTGTTTGGTCGAGTCTGACATTTCTGCAGCCCAGAGCCTCCACCCTGGTGCTCCAAGTAGGTGAAGTTAACTTACACAACAGTACTTGTCATTATCTGATTCCCATAATGCTATTCTTCATCATAGTGTAAAAATGCAGAGCTCAGGAGATCTGCAGCTAAACTCTATTGGGGCCCTTTGGAGTCACCTCCACCTACTTAGCGTCTACAGGGTGGAGGCTCTGGGGTGCAGGTCAGGCTCTGGCTCACCATAACCTCATATCAGATTGCAGCTTCCGGAAAGGAAGCACCTACAGATGTACAGTATTATTGTCTGTTTAAACTTTGCCATAAACGTCATCATTCTTTAGTTTGCCTTATATAGTGCCTTTCAGAGAAAACCCAATGACAAGAAAAGGATTCAAGAGAAATATTATAGGAACAAAATAATTCATCAGTTATCTAAGATATTGATAGAAATCAAGTTATCTGCTCCAGCAAATCACTCTTTATTTTCATATAGCACCATGGCAGCATGCAATTTTATTATTGTTTGCTATTCATTCTCATCATTGATACGTGATCTAAACCATCTCATTCATACACAAAATCCATTGAAACTGAAACCCGTCCTAGGACCAGGTTGTGCCAGGCAGTCACCACAGCATGCCAGTCTATTACCGTCAGTCAGTCATTTTACAGACCTGTTTATGCCATCACAAGACCACTCGGGGTCTGCAGGAAAGACAAGGACAGAAAGTGCAGACAGAATGGTCGCTGAGGCCCAGACTGGTAGTGTAATTATTTAGACAGATAGATATGAAAGGCAGTATACAATATATAGGTAGATAGATAGGAAAGGTATTCAATAATACAATATATAGGTAGGTAGGTAGATAGGAAAGGCATTATATAAGAGAGTGATTTGAAAGGCACTCTATAATACACTATACAGTGCATCCAGAAAGTATTCACAGCGCATCACTTTTTCCACAATTTATGTCACAGCCTTATTCCAAAATGGATTAAATTCATTTTTTTCCTCAGAATTTTACACACAACACCCCAAAATGACAACATGAAAAAGTTTACTTAAGGTTTTGCAAATTTATTAAAAATAAAAACTGAGAAATCACATGTACATAAGTATTCACAGCCTTTGCTCAATACTTTGTCGATGCACCTTTGGCAGCAATTACAGCCTCAAGTCTTTTTGAATATGATGCCACAAGCTTGGCACACCTATCCTTGGCCAGTTTCGCCCATTCCTCTTTGCAGCACCTCTCAAGCTCCATCAGGTTGGATGGGAAAGCGTCGGTGCACAGCCATTTAAGATCTCTCGAGAGATGTTCAATCGGATTCAAGTCTGGGCTCTGGCTGGGCCACTCAAGGACATTCACAGAGTTGTCCTGAAGCCACTCCTTTGATATCTTGGCTGTGTTCTTAGGGTCGTTGTCCTGCTGAAAGATGAACCGTCGCCACAGTCTGAGGTCAAGAGCGCTCTGGAGCAGGTTTTCATCCAGGATGTCTCTGTACATTGCTGCAGACTTGTCTCCCAGAATTTTGTTTCTCATGGTCTAAGAGTCCTTCAGGAGCCTTTTGGCAAACTCCAGGCGGGCTGCCATATGCCTTTTACTAAGGAGTGGCTTCCGTCTGGCCACTCTACCATACAGGCCTGATTGATGGATTGCTGCAGAGATGGTTGTCCTTCTGGAAGGTTCTTCTCTCTCCACAGAGGACCTCTGGAGCTCTGACAGAGTCACCATCGGGTTCTTGGTCACCTCCCTGACTATGGCCCTTCTCCCCCGATCTGGCCAGCTCTAGGAAGAGTCCTGGTGGTTTCGAACTTCTTCCACTTAAGGATGATGGAGGCCACTGTGCTCATTGGGACCTTTAAAGCAGCAGACATTTTTCTGTAACCTTCCCCAGATTTGTGCCACGAGATAATCCTGTCTCGGAGGTCGACAGTCAATTCCTTTGACTTCATGCTTGGTTTGTGCTCTGACATGAACTGTCTATGGGACCTCATATAGACAGGTGTGTGCCTTTCCAAATCAGGTCCAATCAACTGAATTGACCACAGGTGGACTCCAATTCAGCTGCAGAAACATCTCAAGGATGATCAGGGGAGACAGGATGCACCTGAGCTCAATTTGGAGCTTCATGGCAAAGGCAGTGAATACTTATGTACATGTGCTTTTCCAGTTTTTTTATTTTTAATAAATTTGCAAAAACATCAAGTAAACCTTTTTCATGTTGTCATTATGGGATGTTGTGTGTAGAATTCTGAGGAAAAAAATGAATTTAATCCATTTTGGAATAAGGCTGTGACATAAGAAAGGAAAAAGTGATGCGCTGTGAATACTTTCTGGATGCACTGTATAGATAGATCTGAAAGGCACTCTATAATAGATACTGTAGATAGATAGGAAAGGCACTTTCCTATATCTATTATAGAGTGCCTTTCATATCTATCTATCTACCTACCTATATATTGTATTATAGAGTGCCTATCTCTATCTATCTATCTATCTATCTATCTATCTATTATGGAGTGTCTTTCGTGTCTGTCTATTAGATAGATAGGTTGGAAAGGCACTATATAATAGATGTGAAAGGTGCTATATAATAGACACATATGAATGGCACTATATGATAGCTATTATTATTATTGTTGTAGTTGATATTATTATCATTTAATTTTTAAACTTGTTTGTTCTAGCAAAAAAATAAGGAGCTGGAACATATCAACAAACAATGTGGTGTAAAAACGCAACTGACTTAAGAATGTCCGCCTATTGCAGGTTAATTTTGTTGTTATTATTTATTGTTATGTTATTATGGATGTCCTTATTGTCACATACAGTGTACAGTGAAATTCCTACTTGCATGTGTTACTCAACATACACCACATCTCCAGTACCATAAGTGAGTATCACCACTTTACAGTACCTGAAATCTCTGAGACAGATAGACAGATATGAAAGATACTTTATAATAGATTGAAAGATAGAATTATAGACAGACACGAAAGGCACATTGTAGCAGATAGATACATAAGGCGCTATATAAAAGATACATAAATTCAAAAGGTACTTTATGCTAGGTAGACTGATGGGTAGCCATGAAACGCACTATATAATAGATATATACAAAAGGCACTATATAATAGATACATAGATATGCAAGGTGTTATAAAATAGATAGGAATGATAGCACTTTATAATAGATAGATACATGTGAAAGGCACTATAGCACTGCTGCCTTGCAAGAAAGGAGATCAGGGTTTGTGTCCCAGGTCCTCCCTGTATGGAGTCTGCATGTTCTCCCCATGGATTTTCTCCTGGCGCTCCATAAGACATGCAGGTTATAATAATAATAATAATTCTTTGCATTTATATAGCTTTTCTCATTACTCAAAGCTCAGCAATTGCAGGTTAAGGGCCTTGCTCAAGGGCCCAACAGAGCAGAGTCCCTTTTGCCGTTTACGGGATTCGAACCAGCAACCTTCCGATTGCCAGTGCAGATCCCTAGCCTCAGAGTTAGTTGAACTGGCATCACCAAACTGCCCCCTCTAATTGTGTGTCTGTGTCTTGTGTGTTCACCCTGTTCAGGGATTGTTCCTGAGTTGTGCCCAATGCCTTGCTGGGATAGGCTGAAGCTGCCCCGTGACCCTGCTCAGTACAAGTGGATTTGAAAATGGATGGATGTATAGGGACAGATAGATATAAAAGGCACTATATGATTGAAAAATAGATATGAAAGGCACTATATAATGAAAAAAATTGATTTCATTATACCAGTCGGCTGCACATTTATTCCTGTAAACTGGGCAGTAGTTTAGTTAGGGGCATTTGCTAAAGCTGCAGATGAGAAACTGCAGAATGAATTACATAAATACATATTTAATACAATATATTTAGTATAAAACTGAAAATATATATTGTTATTGTTATTTATTCATTCATTCAATTTCCAGATCTCTTTATTCCAAAGCAAGATGACAGGGAGCTGGAGCCTTCCCCAGCAGCTTGGTTTATAAGACAAGAACAAGCCATAGCAGACTATTATTGTTTAAGTGTATTATTATTATTATGTATTGAATCTTTGGCCCTTTACATGTCAGCACCACCGTACAACACCTCTTTGATCTTATGAACAACTGCACTTTATCCCCAGTTTGAAAGACCTGCTGCTCCCTGCCATCTTGTGCCACTTCTTTGTTATTGGAAATGTTCCTCCAGGCTGGCATGCCAGCAGGGCTGATCTTGCATCCATATTTGTCTGCCTTGTTGTTTTGTGAAAGGTGCTATAAAAGGTAGAAACTGATTAGATGTTCAGTGGTGTAGGCATCATAAGGAGTGTGGGGCACATAAGCTGGCATTCACGTTTGGCACAGGCCACACCACCCACCTCGTCCTATTCCGTCTGACTCCTCCACAGCTACGCCTCTTATGGGACTCGTGATGTGCGAAATATTTCAAATGAGGGGAGCACTGGGCCTGCACAAGCTTAGCTTAAAAACTGTGGTAGAAGCTAATAAGGCTTACCATGAATTTTGTCATATCAGTACATTTTGTTGGCCTGGCACCTCACCCAGATGCCACCAACTCAAAAGAGCACTTCAGGTTTGAGGCCGGGTAGCTGGGTGGCGAGTTCCCTAAATGGAGGCACCTTCGCTCTCATTCCTGCTTAATGTTAATTGCTTCTGCCAGCTAATCCAGGGGCGTGTGCCACCTCCTCACAACATGCGCCGTCTTCACTCTGTGCCTGAAGAGACAGCAGTCACATGGTCACCATGGAAACCAGAAGAAAACGAGTGGGTGTTTTTTTTTTTTCAGATTATTAAAAAAAAAAAAAAGACTGAGAATTTTACAGCTCTGCTAGAAAGTTGATGGAGGCGGCGAGGTGCCCG
This sequence comes from Polypterus senegalus, assembly GCF_016835505.1. NCBI lineage: Eukaryota > Metazoa > Chordata > Cladistia > Polypteriformes > Polypteridae > Polypterus > Polypterus senegalus. The sequence goes on from NC_053158.1 coordinate 198,336,431, forward strand.
GCTGGTGTCGTCTCACCAGGTTCAGAGGCTGTAAGCCATGCGTGTTTGCCTTCTGTGCCATTCCACAGCCTCTTATGTAATGTTCTTTATTTAAACGGTGCCTGCCTTCATTTTCTCTTTGAACCTCCAGCCGCAGTGCCTGCATCACATAGTTATGGGCAGATGTGAAATAACTCAGTAGGCAAAGTAATGAAGCGCAGCCATGGAAGCCATCATTAGCACAAGGAAAATAAACCAGTGGTAATGGCTTCTTCATCTTAAATGAAAGTCTTATTTAGTGGTCAACATTTGGGGGCATTTGCAGGAAATTATACTGATTGGTAATAATTAAACACTCCATTCAAAATGAGTGATCCTTAATTATAGAGCTGGCAAAGCCGAATTTCTTTATTTAACTACGAAACACATGGCCTCAAATAAAGATGGTTCATATAGAATAAGCTGAACATTTCCATTTTGGCCACAAATTCTTTTGTTTTCATTATTTAAAAAAAACTGCACCCCACAGTGAGAAGACCACTGACCCAACTTTCAAAACGAGTGCTCCTCAACCACATGTTGATGCATATCGGCGGAAGTTTGTGAGTGTTTGACCAGCTCCTCATTTGTCAGCTGTACATGGGTAACAGACGTCAATGAGTCCAAAAGTAAATGGGGGTGCCAGCCGGGCCACCGCATTTAACATTGGCACAAAACTTGAAAATAAAGAGACTCATGATGGTGCGGAATCTCTGCATTTTTTCCCGTTTGATTCTGGGGTTTGTCAGGGGTCTGTTTTTGTGCCTACTCTGCCCAATGCTTGCATGGACTGTGTGTTAAACGTGTTCATCGAGTCCAGCAGCTGTGGAGCATTTGTTGGTGAGGAAAGATTCCCTGATGCCGACTTTGCCAACGATGCTGTGATGTTTGCAGAGTCAATGGAGGCTCTGATCAGGAAGAGGCGGAGTGAGGAGGGCTTGTGAGCGTCCTGGATAACAACCAAGATCCAGCCCTTGAATGACCTCTTAGGTACGGTCATCAGCAGTGTGTCTGACTGCGGGGTGAGTGTCGACTTCATTGAGAGGTTTACTTACCTTGGCAGTGACAATTATGTCTCTGGTGACTCTTCTTATGAAGTCAGTAGACGGATTAGGAGAACATGGGGGGTCATGAGGTCACTGGAAAGGGGTGTGTGACGCTCCCAATATCTATGCAAAAGGATGAAGGTCCAAGTCCTTAGTTTTGCTATATGGTTGCGAGACACCGAGGGTATCCAGTGACCTCAGACAAAGACTGGACACATTTGGTCCTGTGTATCTTCAGGGAATCCTTGGGTACCAATGGTTTGACTTTGTGTTCCTTACGGACTCCCGAATGAGGCACATTACCTGCATTGTGTGGGAGCGTCAGTTACGCACTACGACCATGTGGCGCGATTCCCAGAGGGTGATCCAGCTCGCAGGATCCTCATTGTTGAGGACCTGAGGGGTTGTACCAGGCCAAGTGGACGCCCATGTAACAACTGGCTGCGGCAGATAGACAGCCATTTCTGGAGGGTGGGACTGAACTGTGTGTCTGCCATGTATGTCAACCAGGATCCCGAGCTATTTCATTGTGTGTTGGGTGCAGCAACTCGCTGTACTAGTGCATGCTCCCCAACCTAACCTAACCGGGTTGCCGAATCCTTCTTGCCAGGCATCAAACACAAAGCATTCAGTAGGGCTGGTCTGGCTTTAGGAGGAGTGATGGGCAATTCGTGAACAACGACTTTTCAGTGAATCACATGAATTGATTCGTGTGCACGAACAAATTGGTTCAGCGGAGCTCATTCGGACCAGTGCTGAAGCACATGCATGTCCTTAGTGACGTTGTCAACATTTTCCATTTTGCTGACGCTCCCCACTGGTGGAAGTGTAAAGTACATGCGCTTTAATTGCCTGAATCATGAGTCTCGGCTCATTTGATTTGTTAATGACTCCATACCCAAGAGTCAGTCTAACAATTCTCGTTCATTTGATTTGTGAATGATCATTGAGAGTTGCAAAATCCTCATTCATTGTGATTCGGTAATGTAACGTCTTATTTTAATTATGCCTCTTAAATGTGTTATGCTTTGAGTACGAAAGTAGGACATTGACTTATGAATTATATATTGAATTATATACACAGTATATTTATACTTAGTCATATATTTATAGATCATGAATTAAAAATAAATTAACAAGAAGTCATTTTAATTCTATATTTATACTGCAGGGCTCCTCCCCCTGCTTGCCTTTACTCGACCACACCCAGGGATGGGCACCGGCCCCCCAGATCTTGTGGCTATGCTGCACAAAGGGCATTGGGGCGCCCCTTCATTAGAGAATGCGATTCGATTTAAAGAGATCGCAAACAGAAGAATATGCGGGGCACGAGAGGAAAACAGTTTGGTCCTTAGTTAATTATAGATTGAAAATCAGTTACTTGAGTATTTCACTACAGCAATGAATCCAATGAATCATAAATGCAATAAAACGTAATAAAAAGTAAATAAAAAATTAAATTATATTAACTTAAAAACAGTACTATGAATTACTTTATCCTCTAAGTTACATTCTATAAACACTGCATTTTTCATTTCTTTTCGGGATAATTTTCTCTTTTTCATTTATTGGACGATTCACTTTGCTCTTGATTTTTATTATAAGCAGCTGTTTTTATTCATTTTCTTTTTTTTTTTTTTGGCGTTCATTATCAGCTCTTGCCACTCTTTTCTATCACGATCTAAAATTCGACATTCTTGAACGTCTGCCATTATAACGGACTGCATTGAAGGGCGAGTTAGCACTGAGAGTGTCATGGAGTGGTACGGAGAGAGAATGTATGCAGTAGGGGTAATGATTGGGTGAGTGGTGTGGAGGGGAGTGGTCAAAGCTGAATATCGCGGACACAACGGAAAACATTTTTAATACAATAGAGATTTATTTTAATATATTCCGTTTCTGTTCACCCATTCAGTCGAGTACGACTTGCAGGATCAATGCTCTCCACATCTTCCGATCTCTCTCGGCTTCTTTCAGTTCTGCTATGTTTGGTCCAGTATTGTTCTTGATGGTATCCAGCTAGCAAGTTCTTGGGTGGTCTCTTCCTTTTTTGCCACTGACCATTCCAAGCATGGCATCCTTCTCAAGCGACCTGCTACACAGGTTGTGACCAAAGTAGGAGAGCTTTTGCTTTGTTATCTTGGCCTCCAGTGAATGTCGGTTTGATCTGTATCAGAACTGCTTGGTTCGTTAGTCTGATTGTCCAAGGATTGCGTAGCAGACATCTTCAGCACCACAGCTCAAAAGCATCGATCCTTCGCTTGTCCGCCTTTCTCAGCATCTAGGTTCCATTTTTATTGAGAAAATGATCATACTTGACCAATATACATCTAGTTCCCTGGCAGATGTCTTTGCTTTTCTAATTGTCGTTCATACTGACCATCACATTTCTTCCAAGTGCCAGCTGCCTCTTGATGTCAGGGATGCAGTCGCTATCGTGATCAATTTTAGAGCCAGGAAAGATGAAATCTTCAACCACTTCAATTTCTTCATTGTTGATCTTGATATTGACGCTTGCATTTTTTTTGCTGTTGTCATGATCTTTGCTTTTTTTGATATTCAGATGCAGTCCAACTTTCTCACTTTCTGCTTTGACTTTCATGCTGTTTGAGATCCTTCTTGTTTTTCAGCCAGCAGGGTAGTATCACCAGCATATCGGAGGTTGTTGATGTGTCTGCCGCCTATTTTCACGCCAAGCTTCAACCCATCTCATGACAGCTATTGCGTACATGTTGAAAACTGCTGGTGGCAGGATGCATCCTTGGCACGTGCCCTTTCCAATCTTGAACCAATCCGTGTCTCCATATGGTGTTCGGACTGCAGCTTCTAGATCTTGATAGAGCGATCTTATGAACTTGGTCAGGTGTGGTGGTGTGCCCCTTGACTTCAGGCAGGTCCTGAGCATGTTGGGCTGCAAGAACATCGAACGCCTTCTAATAATCGATGAAACACATGTAGAGGTCTTTCTGATACTCCCCGGTCCTTTCCATAATCCTTCGAAGGTTGGCAGTGTGGCCTTTCCTGAAGCCATCTTGCACATCTGCTATTTCCCTATGGACGGTTATACTCAAGCATCATTGAATGATCTTCAGAAGGATTTTGCTTGCGTGTGGTATCAGGACTATGGTGCGGTAATTCGAACAAGCCTTCGTGTCTCTCTTCTTTGGAATTGCGATGAATACTGACCTTAGTAGTTATAGGAGGGGTATGTGTCAAAATCGCAATTAGAGCTGTCAATCATAATGATTAATGACTTTTAAGCCCGCCCCTCTGACGTCACACCGGAAGTGCCGCCCCGCTGATGCAAGACCGGAAGTCCCGCCCCGTCGCCTCCTGATGACGTCACGTCGGAATCCCCCCCCCCTCCACGAGACCTCTCTCCGCCCGTTGGCACCGCCCCGGCCGGATTGGTGTAAGGCTTCCCGTCCCCTCCCTGACTCCTCCTTGAACCCTCCCGGCCCCTGATTGGTTCCATAAACTGTCAAGGGTCCGTTTGACGGAGGCCTGACCGCTGTTTGAACCGGATTGCACCTGCCGGGAAATAAACTGTCAACGGACCGTGTGATGGATGTCTGCCCCCTGTTTGAACCCGCTCCCACCCCACACCCACCTGCCTGCCCAGGAAACCGTCAAGGGCAGTTTGATGGATGTCTGCCCCTGTTTGAACTCCCCACGCCCCCTCTCCCGAAAGACAAGCCGGGCAAGTGACAGCCTTTACCTCGACAAGCTCGGGCATGCCCGGGGCCTGTCCTGACAGCTCAGACATGCCCGGGGGATGCCTCGGCCCCCGCCCTTTCTCCGGCACAAGCCCAGACAGGCCCTGGGGTCTGTCCTGACCGGCTCAGACCAGCCTAAAGTCGCCCCAGCACCGACCCGAGGATGATGGACGGCCTCCCCACACTGCCCGGTCCCCCCAGAATTCCCAGTCCCCCCATACTTACCGGCCAGTTCTGAAAGGCCATATAAAAAGCTAAGCATTTTGTTCTATCTACGATTTTAAGACATGAAAATATATCATCTTGGCTTCAAAAACCTGCATTTTCCAGCTCACACACACAGATAACAAACTGTCAGATCAAAGACACGGTCTGAGTCAGGCCGCATTTAACCATAGGTGCCCCACACTTCCCGGTCCCCCACACCTCCCAGTCCCCCACATTTCCCTGCTGAAAGCCTAAAAAGCTAAGCATTTTGTTCTATCTACGATTTTAAGATGAGCACACCATTAAAACATCTCATCTTTGCTTCAAACTAAGTCAAGCTGCTTTTTTTTTTCCATCTCGCACACAGATAAATTGTGAGATCAAAGACACGGTCTGAGTCAGTCAGCATGATCGCACCCTGTTTCTGGGCCCCCCGGGGCTCCCCACCACTTCCCAGCCACTTCTGAAAGTGCTGTATAAAAAAGCAAAGCATTTTCTTCGGTTCTATCTATGATTTTAATATGAACACGCCATTAAAATATCTATCTCATCTTTGCTTTATCACTTACAGGTCCATCCTTTTCCATCTCACAGAAATTCCTCAACCAACATTGAGTCAGGTTCCCAGTGACAGACTCCCAGCAATGGAGCCGGTTTCTCAAAAAGAAATCAAGCAGCCCCGCTTTTAGCAGACCCCCCTTGCAATCAGGCCTGTGTGCTCTGTCTCTGTCTCTCTCTCTCTGAGCGCAGACACGGGCTCGAGACCGCGCAGACCCTCTGCCCATGACGGATGGATCTTTTAAAGTTAAGGGATTTTTAAAGATTAGCTTGTAAAGCTTGAGATAACTGCTAGTTCAGCCCTTTAAAAATCACACCTAGTTAAATAATATGCCGCAGTTCCCTTTTTAATCACGTTTGAGACGTCTAAAAAATCTAGCCTGGGCTGATTGGTGGCTGATATCAAAAATGTTCTCTTATATACAGAGCTTAACCTTAGGGACCCTCTCCATTGAGAATATTCAGGAGTGGCTTTAAAGCGCAGGCCGGTGGTGCAGTAACTCTGACCTAATAAAAGTATTCTGAACTACTTGCAGAAGGGACCCGCTTGTGAAATGCCTACTCTTTCAAACGGCCTCTCTCTGTACGGAGCCGCCTGTTTTTAAAAGGTTGAGATAACAAAACATTTTTGCTTTATAAACTCTCATTTGGACAGCCGGTTAGAGACAGACTCCAGGAAATTACTGTAACGGTGTTTTCATTCATTCATTTCGCTAAATGTAATTATTTTAATACAGGATAGTAACCCAAAATCCGGGTGATTTTAGGCGTGTGAGTAATATAATGAAGTTATTTTTAAAAGTAACCCCACACCGCACAAGAGAGACAGATTCCACGTGTGTTTTAGGATTTGCTGCGGTCAGTGATGAATTTTATTTTTTTTTGCTCTGCTCATTTCTATCACCTAGGAGCCTTTTGACAAAAGAAACCTCTCTAAATACACTTGTGCATTTAACGGAGGTTTATAAGGAAGCAGGTTTTCTACCTTATCCCAGTTTTGTACATGCATGTAAAAGCACTTACTGTTACACTAGCACAAAAGTTTGATATTTTCTGTCTACTCAAAAAAACTGAAATTATTTCTATTAACACAGATGATAATTAGAAATCATTTTACTATTTTTAATTAAAAGTTAAAAACAGAAAAGCCCAATTATGATTTTTGTTTTGTCATGGGAGGGCCCTAGGGTGACACTTTTCCCCTTTATACTCTTACTTATGTAGACCTTAAAACATATTCTTACCAAAATAGTTCATCACTTCCCAATTCCTGTAACATCAGGTAATTAGACAGAGCTCCATGACAGGCAAGAGAAGATTATAGGTCAAATACACAGTGTCATAAAATAAAATAAAGTGTGAACACGCGCAGACCCTCTGCCCATGACGGATGGATTTTTAAAGTTAAGGGATTTTTAAAGATTAGCTTGTAAAGCTTGAGATAACTACTAGTTCAGCCCTTTAAAAATCACACCTAGTTAAATAATATACCGTAGTTCCCTTTTAGATCACTTTTGAGACGTCTAAAAAATCTAGCCTGGGCTGTATAATTTGTAATTATAATACTTAATATAATTTGTATAACAATCGATCTAAAACAAACCCCTTTTCTCTTCAAACTCACCCCACATTTTAAATACAAGTATCTTCAGTTGTGGAAGCAAGCGGCCCGCATGGCTCAGGGAGGGGCTGATGGTTCCAGCAGGGGCCGAATTCACACTTCCGCTAAATCAGGTTTCTCAGTGACAGACTCTGCAGTAAAAACAGTTTTAGCAATGAAGCTGATTTCCCAGAGAGAAAGACCAAGCGGCAGACCCTGTCAGCTTTTAGCCGACCCCCCTGCTCTCTCTCTACCCACAGAAACTAAAGTCAGGCTCTGCAAGCACCTCAATCGGGGGAAGGACTCTGTGAGTTCGCATGCAAACAACTGAGGCCGCCCGTTTCGAGCACCCACCCCCACTGGGTGACCCTCGGAGAGATCACCGGCTGCTAGTCTCAGGAATTTGTTAGGATTATGTCATGTACAAACCTAAACTTTGATTTATCACCTTTAAAGACATGGAGCAGTCTCGTGCTACAAACGCCTTGTGTCTCTTTTTAACACTTCTGCCTGTAAAAGCTCTCTATTCCTTCTGTGGCCTCGGGTTTAATAGGGGCTTGCACCCAGGCTAATGAACAAGGTCCTGTACATGTCGAGATGCCGCCCATGCCTGCCGTCCCTTACACTATATAACATGTTTGGGTATTCATTTTGTATATATAATATAATGAAGATATTTTTAAAAGTAACCCCACACCGCACAAGAGAGACAGATTCCACGTGTGTTTTAGGATTTGCTGCGATCAGTGATTTTTAGTGTTTTGCTGAGCTCATTTCTATCACCTAGGAGCCTTTGGACAAAGGAAGACTCTGTAAATACACTTGTGAGTTTAAACGGAGATTTATAAGAATGCACAGGAGGCCGTAGTGAGGGTGCTGGTTTAACTAGAGGCAGGGGATGTAAGTAGCCCTTTTTTGCCCCTCCGAAGTTCATCGAACTAAAATCATGTTTTTAAAATCAGCAGCTTTAGCTCATGCTAGTGACCTCGTAAATGGGAGCCAACCGCTCAGCACGCTTGTATGCTCACAAAATAGCAGAGCTAATTACTCTTTCTTCTTAAACTAATGATCAGATATTCGGGTAATTCTTAATGAAACACTAAAGCTAGTGAACAAAATACATGTTCAGTAGCCAAGTAAAAGGACCGGTTGCTTTAACATGAAAATAAAGCATCTTTAGAAAATAAAGCATCTAAAAGCATCTTTATAAAGTCCGATTTTAAAACGTTATAAGAAAAAGCCTTGTTTCCAAAGAGTTCTTTGGAACCATCAGTGCCTTTCTGATCACATCCACCCCAAACATAGCACAGAACTTAATTTCTGTACTCCTTTTAAATGAGAATAGCCAGTATAAAGTCCCTAAAGGAACGGAGACATCTGATATCTTTTACCCTATATGTTTTCTTGCCGCCCAAGTCATTCAGATTCTGCTTACAACACAAATGTACGATTATTTTTCTCAAATGGCCTGTTCTTTGGCCTGCTAATCATGAAAAAATCATATTTTATTCTCCTGACACTTTATTTGCATATTTTATTATACCTACTTGTATCGACATTTATCTATCTCTAGATTTATTTTTCTGTATCAGAAGGTAGTTTAAGTCAATTTGTTTTGGGTTCAATAGATGTATTTTTCATATTTTGATTCTTGTTTTCTTTTTTCACATCTTCGAGTCCCCTTTTTGTTACTTCGCGCCCCCTAGCGTGGTCAGCCCAGAGTTTGAGAACCACTGTTGTAGGGTTTTATTGGTAAAACACTCTGCGGCATTTCAAGCTAAGTTAGATTCCCTTGTTTATTCAGCCGTCCATCGGTGTTCCATTTTCGTTATAAATTGTATTTAGTCTCTCTTTATTTACTAAGCATTTTATATGATGATTAGAAAACAGTTATCTTGTTCAGGCTTTACTTTAAATCAGCATTTTCATCAACAGGTTATAAACACTTTGGTACTCAGGGTCTTTGTATAATACAGCGTTTTAGAAATTCTGTGAAGGCTTGGTAATAGCCTTCCATTTTACAGCAGTTATGAGACCCTGAAAATAAGAACGGTTATAGGAGGTTATAGGGGCCTATACACTGCAGGGCTGAGGATTAGGCTTTGGACACGTTAGGACAATCAGGATGGAAAATGTTTTTAGTGAATAGTTACATTATATCTATTATAGGCGTTAGCACAAGGATTAAAATTTTACTAAAACTATGAGGATTTATTCTTTCTTTTAGGTAGTCCAGGTGACATAGGACGGGGGTTATGGAAAACTGCTTTTCCCTCTGTTTGTGAAAAAGCATCCTTGGTTTTAGTAGCATTCAGGGTCAAGGGACGTAAGTTTGAACTGGATTCCAAGAGTCAACAAGTGTCTGCAATCTTCTTGAATACGAGTCACAGGACCTGGGTTTGCAGGGATCATAGTCAGGGGCAGAATTACGCTAGACATTATTATTCCAAAATGAAACATTGACTCGCCCCTATCACAAAGATAAGACAGTACAAACTAAAATGTACAAATACTAAGTGACAGAGGAGATTAAAAAACATCTTAAGACCGGATCACCCCAAGCTCACACACTACAACAGAACCTACGTGTTCTGCGGTATATTATCAGCTAAATGGTCATCTATGTAGGCAGTTCCACGGGATGGCAAAGAGTTGGGGAAAACATTATTGAACATCTGCTAGTATGAGGCTGATTAACATGAGCGGTTATTGTTAGAATCTTATCTGGCACTAAAAGTCAGGCTTGTGTTCCTCCTGATTCAGGAAGAACATTAAATATTGGAGTTTAGAATATGAACTAGACTGATAAGGACATGTGTGCCAAAATGAATAAATAAAGTAAATAACCACATGAAAAAGTGGAGTGATTACAATTTGAAAACTGCCGTGATGTATCAAAACATTTGAAATAAATAATAAGCTTTTTGACATGCAGTCCGAATAGTCTGAATGTGTCTTAAAGAGTTCATTTTTAAATAAAACTTAAAAGGCAAATTAAAAATATTAAATCTGAATAAAACACAGAAGTATCATTTAATGATATCAATTAGGGTTAAGTATTATCAAGCACCGGGATCTATTTATCAGGTTTATTTAATTTAGTTATAAACAAAATGATTGTTGGCATTTTGCTTTGAAATGAACAATAGTCTGATAGAGCTTTAAGAATTAGAATGTAAGACAAACCTCTACACTCTATAACAAAATGTTGCTGTTCCAATAGGAATATCTCGGATGTCTGTTTTATTTTAACCTTTTGACAAGAAGCCCTGGTCTTGGAAATATACCACCTATGTTGAAAATGAACAGCCGACATGCTAACTAAATAGATATAATCGAAGATATTTTAGAATATGACCCTAGGCGCTAACCCCCATGATTCTGACCAACTAAAGGGTCTTCACTTCATTGTCCAACTTCCTGCGCTATGGATCTTGTAATGGAGACTGCAAAAGATTCTCTAATCTTTACTCTGTAATGGTCCATATGACGGAGATCTAGCCTGGGTCCGAGGGTTAACGGTCATAGGACATGATGTTCAAAATTCAACTCGGGTTTTTCAAATGAGATAGGACGAGTGCGTGTGTTCTGTATTCACTATTCACAACGACCATAACCCGAGACCTTAGGTTTTTATGCGAAGGACCTTTCACTGACCGAATAAGAGACATCCATCAAAAGGCTCTTGACAGTTTCCTGAACCAATCAGACCGGTGGGGCGGGAGTCGCTTTTCAACGACCCACTATCCTCGACGGTGAAAGAAATTAGGGTTTAAAATCAACTGGTCCTTTATTGGTCATTTTCAAAAACAATCTAAAAATTCAGAGAGGTTTTACCAACCACTTCAAAACATTACAACTAAACAGCGTGATTAAAAGCCGACAAAAACATGTGATCTCACCGAAACATTCAGTTCAGACACTTCATCTGATTTTCCAGTTCGTATACCTGGTAAAATCTAAGGTCCATCAAACCTATCAGGTCCAGAAAATGGCATTTAGAGAATGCCTCGCAATTTCACGTATTTTTGAAAAGAGTCACGTCCGTGTGATGAAAGGCTTGGACGATCGACTCCTGAATAGAATGTTCATTTTTCTGGTCAACAGCATTTTGTACAAAGGCTGGTGAAAAGGAAGAAAGATGTGGAAACCGCCAGAGTCTTGATGACCGGACTCCTGAGCCACGGTTTGTGGAAAACAGACAGTCGCTGCTGAACCAATCAGTCTCAAACAGACCCGTAGGCTGTGTCTGGCAGGGTCGGTCTGTACAACATCCCTGCCGGTACTTTTAGGTGCCGATCCGTTATTCTATCCGCAGAGCCGCCATCCAACACTTGCCCAGCTTCAGTGCCTTTGAAATGTTTCACCCAGGGTCCATCCGTTTGTTCAAGGGCCATGCCCGCATAATCCCATCCTTGGGTGATAGGTTCCAATCGGCCGGAGCCTCTGTAGGGTCGTCCACGGCCTCTTCTTGTTGCACGGCCTGAATGGCTCTCCCCCCTGCTAGGAACCCCGGAACATCATGAGCAGGTACAAAAATGTCAGGTACTGCGCGGTTCTCCAGGAAACTATCCGACCAATATAGATCACCAGGGGCAGATACGAGGCTCAGGCCCCTAGATCTGGGCAGTTGAAGGCATAAGATGGTCCGCCGAGAAGGCTGGTCTGCAGGCTAGCTGTTAGCGCAGAGTACTCGGAGTCGGGCACGATAGCCTCAGGTCAAAACAGGCCGTTGTAGGAGGCCGTCTGGTCCGTAGACCGTCGTGGCTGATCAGGAACATAGCCGAAGAGAGGCTGATTGTTAACCGTTCAAAACACGTCGTTGAAAACGTTTTTTTATACTCTTTGAAAAGCGACTCCGCCCACCGGTCTGATTGGTTCAGGAAACTGTCAAGAGTCTTTTGATGGATGTCTCTTATTCGGTCAGTGAAAGGTCCTTGGTATAAAAACCTAAGGTCTCGGGTTATGGTCGTTGTGAATAGTGAATACAGAACACACGCCGCACTCGTCCTATCTCATTTGAAAAACCCGAGTTGAATTTTGAACATCATGTCCTATGACCGTTAACCCTCGGACCCAGGCGCTAGATCTCCGTCATATGGACCATTACAGAGTAAAGATTAGAGAATCTTTTGCAGTCTCCATTACAAGATCCATAGCCCGCAGGAAGTTGGACAATGAAGTGAAGACCCTTTAGTTGGTCAGAATCATGGGGTTAGCGCCTAGGGTCATATTCTAAAATATCTTAGATTATATCTATTTAGTTAGCATGTCGGCACTGTTCATTTTCAACATAGGTGGTATATTTCCAAGACCAGGGCTTCTTGTCAAAAGGTTAAAATAAAACAGACATCCGAGATATTCCTATTGGAACAGCAACATTTTGTTATAGAGTGTAGAGGTTTGTCTTACATTCTAATTCTTAAAGCTCTATCAGACTATTGTTCATTTCAAAGCAAAATGCCAACAATCATTTTGTTTATAACTAAATTAAATAAACCTGATAAATAGATCCCGGTGCTCGATAATACTTAACCCTAATTGATATCATTAAATGATACTTCTGTGTTTTATTCAGATTTAATATTTTTAATTTGCCTTTTAAGTTTTATTTAAAAATGAACTCTTTAAGACACATTCAGACTATTCCGGACTGCGCATGTCAAAAAAGCTTATTATTTATTTCAAATGTTTTGATACATCACGGCAGTTTTCAAATTGTAATCACTCCACTTTTTCATGTGGTTATTTACTTTATTTATTCATTTTGGCACACATGTCCTTATCAGTCTAGTTCATATTCTAAACTCCAATATTTAATGTTCTTCCTGAATCAGGAGGAACACAAGCCTGACTTTTAGTGCCAGATAAGATTCTAACAATAACCGGCTCATGTTAATCAGCCTCATACTAGCAGATGTTCAATAATGTTTTCCCCAACTCTTTGCCATCCCGTGGAACTGCCTACATAGATGACCATTTAGCTGATAATATACCGCAGAACACGTAGGTTCTGTTGTAGTGTGTGAGCTTGGGGTGATCCGGTCTTAAGATGTTTTTAATCTCCTCTGTCACTTAGTATTTGTACATTTTAGTTTGTACTGTCTTATCTTTGTGATAGGGGCGAGTCAATGTTTCATTTTGGAATAATAATGTCTAGCGTAACTCTGCCCCTGACTATGATCCCTGCAAACCCAGGTCCTGTGACTCGTATTCAAGAAGATTGCAGACACTTGTTGACTCTTGGAATCCAGTTCAAACTTACGTCCCTTGACCCTGAATGCTACTAAAACCAAGGATGCCTTTTCACAAACAGAGGGAAAAGCAGTTTTCCATAACCCCCGTCCTATGTCACCTGGACTACCTAAAAGAAAGAATAAATCCTCATAGTTTTAGTAAAATTTTAATCCTTGTGCTAACGCCTATAATAGATATAATGTAACTATTCACTAAAAACATTTTCCATCCTGATTGGCCTAACGTGTCCAAAGCCTAATCCTCAGCCCTGCAGTGTATAGGCCCCTATAACCTCCTATAACCGTTCTTATTTTCAGGGTCTCATAACTGCTGTAAAATGGAAGGCTATTACCAAGCATTCACAGAATTTCTAAAACGCTGTATTATACAAAGACCCCTGAGTACCAAAGTGTTTATAACCTGTTGATGAAAATGCTGATTTAAAGTAAAGCCTGAACAAGATAACTGTTTTCTAATCATCATATAAAATGCTTAGTAAATAAAGAGAGACTAAATACAATTTATAACAAAATGGAACACCGATGGACGGCTGAATAAACAAGGGAATCTAACTTAGCTTGAAATGCCGCAGAGTGTTTTACCAATAAAACCCTACAACAGTGGTTCTCAAACTCTGGGCTGACCACGCTAGGCTAAGTAACAAAAAGGGGACTCAAGATGTGAAAAAAAGAAAACAAGAATCAAAATATGAAAAATACATCTATTGAACCCAAAACAAATTGACTTAAACTACCTTCTGATACAGAAAAATAAATATAGAGATAGATAAATGTCGATACAAGTAGGTATAATAAAATATGCAAATAAAGTGTCAGGAGAATAAAATATGATTTTTTCATGATTAGCAGGCCAAAGAACAGGCCATTTGAGAAAAATAATCGTACATTTGTGTTGTAAGCAGAATCTGAATGACTTGGGCGGCAAGAAAACATATAGGGTAAAAGATATCAGATGTCTCCGTTCCTTTAGGGACTTTATACTGGCTATTCTCATTTAAAAGGAGTACAGAAATTAAGTTCTGTGCTATGTTTGGGGTGGATGTGATCAGAAAGGCACTGATGGTTCCAAAGAACTCTTTGGAAACAAGGCTTTTTCTTATAACGTTTTAAAATCGGACTTTATAAAGATGCTTTTAGATGCTTTATTTTCTAAAGATGCTTTATTTTCATGTTAAAGCAACCGGTCCTTTTACTTGGCTACTGAACATGTATTTTGTTCACTAGCTTTAGTGTTTCATTAAGAATTACCCGAATATCTGATCATTAGTTTAAGAAGAAAGAGTAATTAGCTCTGCTATTTTGTGAGCTATACAAGCGTGCTGAGCGGTTGGCTCCCATTTACGAGGTCACTAGCATGAGCTAAAGCTGCTGATTTTAAAAACATGATTTTAGTTCGATGAACTTCGGAGGGGCAAAAAAGGGCTACTTACATCCCCTGCCTCTAGTTAAACCAGCACCCTCACTACGGCCTCCTGTGCATTCTTATAAATCTCCGTTTAAACTCACAAGTGTATTTACAGAGTCTTCCTTTGTCCAAAGGCTCCTAGGTGATAGAAATGAGCTCAGCAAAACACTAAAAATCACTGATCGCAGCAAATCCTAAAACACACGTGGAATCTGTCTCTCTTGTGCGGTGTGGGGTTACTTTTAAAAATATCTTCATTATATTATATATACAAAATGAATACCCAAACATGTTATATAGTGTAAGGGACGGCAGGCATGGGCCGGCATCTCGACATGTACAGGACCTTGTTCATTAGCCTGGGTGCAAGCCCCTATTAAAACCGAGGCCACAGAAGGAATAGAGAGCTTTTACAGGCAGAAGTGTTAAAAAGAGACACAAGGCGTTTGTAGCACGAGACTGCTCCATGTCTTTAAAGGTGATAATTCAAAGTTTAGGTTTGTACATGACATAATCCTAACAAATTCCTGAGACTAGCAGCCGGTGATCTCTCCGAGGGTCACCCAGTGGGGGTGGGTGCTCGAAACGGGCGGCCTCAGTTGTTTGCATGCGAACTCACAGAGTCCTTCCCCCGATTGAGGTGCTTGCAGAGCCTGACTTTACTTTCTGTGGGTAGAGAGAGAGAGCAGGGGTCGGCTAAAAGCTGACAGGGTCTGCCGCTTGGTCTTTCTCTCTGGGAAATCAGCTTCATTGCTAAAACTGTTTTTTACTGCAGAGTCTGTCACTGAGAAACCTGATTTAGCGGAAGTGTGAAACGGCCCCTGCTGGAACCATCAGCCCCTCCCTGAGCCATGCGGGCCGCTTGCTTCCACAACTGAAGATACCTGTATTTAAAATGTGGGGTGAGTTTGAAGAGAAAAGGGTTTGTTTTAGATCGATTGTTATACAAATTATATTAAGTATTATAATTACAAATTATACAGCCCAGGCTAGATTTTTTAGACGTCTCAAAAGTGATCTAAAAGGGAACTACGGTATATTATTTAACTAGGTGTGATTTTTAAAGGGCTGAACTAGTAGTTATCTCAAGCTTTACAAGCTAATCTTTAAAAATCCCTTAACTTTAAAAAATCCATCCGTCATGGGCAGAGGGTCTGCGCGGTGTTCACACTTTATTTTATTTTATGACACTGTGTATTTGACCTATAATCTTCTCTTGCCTGTCATGGAGCTCTGTCTAATTACCTGATGTTACAGGAATTGGGAAGTGATGAACTATTTTGGTAAGAATATGTTTTAAGGTCTACATAAGTAAGAGTATAAAGGGGAAAAGTGTCACCCTAGGGCCCTCCCATGACAAAACAAAAATCATAATTGGGCTTTTCTGTTTTAACTTTTAATTAAAAATAGTAAAATGATTTCTAATTATCATCTGTGTTAATAGAAATAATTTCATTTTTTGAGTAGACAGAAAATATCAAAATTTTGTGCTAGTGTAACAGTAAGTGCTTTTACATGCATGTACAAAACTGGGATAAGGTAGAAAACCTGCTTCCTTATAAACCTCCGTTTAAATGCACAAGTGTATTTAGAGAGGTTTCTTTTGTCAAAAGGCTCCTAGGTGATAGAAATGAGCTGAGCAAAAAAAAATAAAATTCATCACTGACCGCAGCAAATCCTAAAACACACGTGGAATCTGTCTCTCTTGTGCGGTGTGGGGTTACTTTTAAAAATAACTTCATTATATTACTCACACGCCTAAAATCACCCGGATTTTGGGTTACTATCCTGTATTAAAATAATTACATTTAGCGAAATGAATGAATGAAAACACCGTTACAGTAATTTCCTGGAGTCTGTCTCTAACCGGCTGTCCAAATGAGAGTTTATAAAGCAAAAATGTTTTGTTATCTCAACCTTTTAAAACAGGCTCCGTACAGAGAGAGGCCGTTTGAAAGAGTAGGCATTTCACAAGCGGGTCCCTTCTGCAAGTAGTTCAGAATACTTTTATTAGGTCAGAGTTACTGCACCACCGGCCTGCGCTTTAAAGCCACTCCTGAATATTCTCAATGGAGAGGGTCCCTAAGGTTAAGCTCTGTATATAAGAGAACATTTTTGATATCAGCCACCAATCAGCCCAGGCTAGATTTTTAGACGTCTCAAACGTGATTAAAAAGGAACTGCGGCATATTATTTAACTAGGTGTGATTTTTAAAGGGCTGAACTAGCAGTTATCTCAAGCTTTACAAGCTAATCTTTAAAAATCCCTTAACTTTAAAAGATCCATCCGTCATGGGCAGAGGGTCTGCGGTCTCGAGCCCGTGTCTGCGCTCAGAGAGAGAGAGAGAGACAGAGCACACAGGCCTGATTGCAAGGGGTCTGCTAAAAGCGGGCTGCTTGATTTCTTTTGAGAAACCGGCTCCATTGCTGGGAGTCTGTCACTGGGAACCTGACTCAATGTTGGTTGAGGAATTTCTGTGAGATGGAAAAGGATGGACCTGTAAGTGATAAAGCAAAGATGAGATAGATATTTTAATGGCGTGTTCATATTAAAATCATAGATAGAACCGAAGAAAATGCTTTGCTTTTTTATACAGCACTTTCAGAAGTGGCTGGGAAGTGGTGGGGAGCCC
Source organism: Polypterus senegalus (assembly GCF_016835505.1). NCBI lineage: Eukaryota > Metazoa > Chordata > Cladistia > Polypteriformes > Polypteridae > Polypterus > Polypterus senegalus. Next base: position 198,353,871 of record NC_053158.1, read on the forward strand.
CGGGGGGCCCAGAAACAGGGTGCGATCACGCTGACTGACTCAGACCGTGTCTTTGATCTCACAATTTATCTGTGTGCGAGATGGAAAAAAAAAAGCAGCTTGACTTAGTTTGAAGCAAAGATGAGATGTTTTAATGGTGTGCTCATCTTAAAATCGTAGATAGAACAAAATGCTTAGCTTTTTAGGCTTTCAGCAGGGAAATGTGGGGGACTGGGAGGTGTGGGGGACCGGGAAGTGTGGGGCACCTATGGTTAAATGCGGCCTGACTCAGACCGTGTCTTTGATCTGACAGTTTGTTATCTGTGTGTGTGAGCTGGAAAATGCAGGTTTTTGAAGCCAAGATGATATATTTTCATGTCTTAAAATCGTAGATAGAACAAAATGCTTAGCTTTTTATATGGCCTTTCAGAACTGGCCGGTAAGTATGGGGGACTGGGAATTCTGGGGGGACCGGGCAGTGTGGGAGGCCGCCCATCATCCTCGGTCGGTGCTGGGGCGACTTTAGGCTGGTCTGAGCGGTCAGGACAGACCCCAGGGCCTGTCTGGGCTTGTGCCGGAGAAAGGGCGGGGGCCGAGGCATCCCCCGGGCATGTCTGAGCTGTTCAGGACAGGCCTCGGGCATGCCCGAGCTTGTCGAGGTAAAGGCTGTCACTTGCCCGGGCTTGTCTTTCGGGAGGGGGGCGATGGGGAGTTCAAGGAGGGGGTAGACATCCATCAAACTGCCCTTGACAGTTTCCTGGGCAGGCAGGTGGGTGTGGGGTGGGAGCGGTTCAAACAGGGGGCAGACATCCATCACACGGTCCGTTGACAGTTTATTTCTCCCGGCAGGTGCAATCCGGTTCAAACAGCGGTCAGGCCTCCGTCAAACGGACCCTTGACAGTTTATGGAACCAATCAGGGGCCGGGGGAGGGTTCAAGGAGGAGTCGGGGAGGGGACGGGAAGCCTTACACCAATCCGACGCCGGGGGGCGGTGCCAACGGGGCGGAGAGAGGTCACGTGGAGGGGCGGGGAATTCCGCGTGGCGTCATCAGGAGGCGACGGGGCGGGACTTCCGGTCTTGCATCAGCGGGCGGCACTTCCGTGTGACGCCAGAGGGGCGGGCTTAAAAGTCATTAATCATTATGATTGACAGCTCTAATTGCGATTTTGACACATACCCCCTGCCTATAACTACTGACCTTTTACGTTCTCTCGGCCACTCACACGAGCCCCATATGCATTGACATAACACCGTTAGTGCTGCCGCTGGTATGCCGTCAATGCCTGGGGCTTTTCGGTTGGCTAATTGCTTCATTGCCCATACGACTTTTTCCTTGAGAATATCTGGCTCCAGTTCCGGTGTCTCATTCTCCTCTACCGAAAAATTCTGATGTTCACTTTTTTGTAACTTCTCCTTGTATTCTTTCCACCGATCGCGTATTGCTTGCTGGTCCCGTCATTCCTGTCTGTGTGACTAATCCAATGTTAATTTCTTTTTGCAGCATATATGTGTCATCAGTGAAAAGGGAAAACTGAAGTACCGGATCTGACCGCCTCTCTGACGACGTCCACCTTTGACTACCGAAACACAGCAGAGGAAGACTGTGGACTACAGCCCAGCCTGTGTTATTCACGCCGCACTCCCCTGGCCCCCGTCTACGTGAATGACCACCACCCTCCTTTACTTTCGGTGTGTTTGGGTCCCACTTTTGTGCCGACTTAATCTTATGGGATTGTGGGGTTTGCTATAATGAATGGGATGACATTTTGTAGCAAATGTTCAAGATTGTCTGGTGTCTCACTGGTAAACGCCGCTACTTCATATGTCGACTAACGTTAAAAAGGAGTGTAGGTCCTGAGTTCTACAGTAGGAGGTGGTAATGAATAATCCTCAACCAACTGCTCAGCTTGGTACACTAGCATCCGATTATATCCTATTAACAATGGAGACCTCGGTTCAGTTCTTGTCCGGGTCACTCTCAGTGTGGAGAACATAAGAAATTTAACAAATGAGAGGAGGCCATGCAGTCCGTCGCGCTCATTTATTTAGCTAACAGCTAAGCTGTCCCCATTATCTCATCCTGATTCTTCTGAAAAGTAATCAAGGTTTCTGCTTCAACTCCATGAGTTGGTAGTTTGTTTCAGAGTCCCACACCGGGCCACCTCTCGCCAAACTAATCTTCTTGAGCAACGAATCTACCGCATTAGTATTTCTTATAGCAGCTTTCATTTGAATAATCAATATATAAAGAAGCAAACATCACTAACCAAGCAATCACCTTTTTAATGTCAAATACAAATGCTTTTTTTTTTTAAATAATCAACACTTGAGTGTGACCGTTAAGGGGTTTCTTCAGTCTCCATATTGCGTATCACAACAGCACATGTCTTCGTTTTCTGAAGGCGAAGTCATCTATGAGGTCATCCAGAGAACGTGTGTGGAGATGGGAAGAAACTGCCATGACAGCTGCTGTGCAGGGTCTGAGTTGATGCTGACGAGAGCCAAGCTGTTCTTACGTTCTTGTGCCATGGATGACCTCAAGTGCAGCGCCCTCCATAATGTTTGGGACAGAGACACATTTGTCAGTGATTTGCCCCTCCGCTCCACAGTTTAAAATTACAAATCAAACGATTCAGACACCGTGATTCAAGTGCACACTGCAGACTTTCATTTAAGGGGATTGGCAGTCATTTTAGTCACACAACACTTTTTCTATGCAGTCCCCCCTCATTTCAGGGCACCATAATGTTTGGCACACAGCAATGGCAGGTCTGTTAAAGCCATTGTCATATTTAGGACTTTATTATGTATTCCTCACATGTGGTGACTGCTTGAAGTCTGCCATTTATAGACCTGAGGGTCTTCTCTGGTGGTGTTCTGCCATGCAGCCATCTTCTGCTCCTGCTTGCTTTGAGGGGCTTGTCCTCTTAAGTTTTCTCTTCAGCACACCCTGAAGGCCTGCTCAGTTGGACTGAAATCAGGTGACTGGCTTGACCATTCCAGAATTTTTATTTTTATCATTGATAAACTTCTGTGTAGCCTCAGCAGTGTGTTTGGCTCATTTTCTTGTGTAGGATGAAGTGTCGTCCAGTGAGTTTGGAGGTCTTTACTGGAACTTGAGCAGATCAGATGTTTCTGCACACCTCAGAATTCACTGTGCCACTGGTATCAGCAGTTCCGTTATCAATGAAGTGAAGTGTGCCAGGACCTGTGGCAGTCCTACATGCCCAAGCCAGAACCTCACCGACACCATGTTTAACAGATGAGGTGGTCTGCTTTGGCTCTTGGGCAGTTCCTTTTCGTCTCCACACTTGCTTTCACCATCACTCTGATGAGGTTCTTCTTGTCTTGTCTATCCTTTTATTAGAATTCTGCAGGCTCTTTGAAGTCCTTTTCCTCAAATTGTAATCTGGCCATCCTGTGTTGTAGCTAACTAGTGGTTTGCACCTTGCAGTGTGCTCTCTGTGTTTCTGTTCATGAAGTCTTTTGCTGATAGTCATCTCTGACACACACACGTATCGGCCCCCTGAAGACTGTTTCTGGTCTGTCAGACTGGCACGTGGGGCTTTTTCATCACCATAGTAAGGATTGTTCTGTCCTCAGCAGTGGAGATCTTCCTTGGCCTATCTGCCCCTTTATGATTACTGAGCTCACCATTGTGTTCTTTCTTTCTTCTTCATGATATTCCAGACAGTTGATTTTGGTCATCCTGAGGTCTTCCTGATCTCTCCAGTATTTTAATTCATTTTTTTTTCCGCCTCATAAAGACTTTTTTGACTTTCATTGGCACAGCTCATGTTGAACAATAACAACTACAAACCCCAATGGGTAGAAGCAAGCCGAAGTATCTTACAAAGCCATGAAGCCCACTTCAGGAATCGCAAACACCTAAGATGCCAGTTGTCCCAAACATTATGGTGCATTGAAATGGAGGGCAGTGTAGAAAGTGTTGTCATTTCAACCTGCTTTGCCTGAAATGTCTGCAAATCCCCTTAAATGAAAGCCTGCAACGTCCACTTGAGTCACATCTGAATTGATTGATTTGTAAATTTAAACTGTGGGGTAAATCAAAGAAAAATGTGCTTTTATCCAAAACATTGTGGGGGGCAACGTACATCGTGATAAGGTATAAGTTTTGAAAAACTGGTAAATGGGAAGTTCTGCTGCAATCCGGAGGGCGAATCTTAGGTTTGGACTTTAATGGTATTTAATGGCAATGATTTACCGATTAATTTGTTTCCTTTATAAATGAAGTCCTAATTAATTTAATAATAATAATAATAAAGGTCTGGGGTATGAACGTATTGTTATGCTTTGTTACTTGGTATAGCCATGTACTTCTGACATATCAAAATTTATTTATAAAGCACAATTTTAAAACACCATAAGTGTAAAACCAATGTGCTGTACAATAAAATAAAAAATATATATAAGTAATAAATCAGTAAAACGAAGTACAAAAATGACATAAATACTAAAACAAGTTAAAAGAACCGATTAGAAGATCAACAATTTACAGAAAAACGATGGATATGAAAAAAAAATCAATCAACATTTATTTCTATAGCACATATTCATACAAAAAAATGTAGCTCAAAGTGCTTTACAAAATGAATAGAGAAATAGAAGACCCAATAAAAAATAAACATAAGTCAACATTAATTAACATAGAATAAGAGTAAGGTCCGATGGCCAGGGTGGACAGAAAAACAAAAACTCCAGGACGGCTGGAGAAAAAAAAAAATCTGTAGGGATTCCAGACCACGAGACCGCCTGACCAGTCCCCTCTGGGCAATCTACCTAACATAAGTCAAACAGTCCTCTTTGGATTTAGGGTTTTCATGGAAGGACCTGATGATGATGGTCACGTAGACTTCTGGCTTTCAGTCCATCATTGTTGGAGCATCATGAAGCTTTGAGTAGGTGGAGGTGGCGCAGGTCACCACCGCAAAGAAACCGGAAAAAGAAACAGAAGAGAGAGTAGGGGTCAGTATGGATTTTGGAGCCACTGTGAATAGTTATGAAGAATTGAACATACAGAGTATCAGGATTAAGTTAAAGTGAAGTTATAAAAAGGCCATGTTACAGTAATGTGTTTTCAGCAGTGTTTTAAAGTGCTCTACTGTATCAGCCTGGTGAATTCCTATTGGCAGGCTATTCCAGATTTTAGGTGCATAGCAGCAGAAGGCCGCCCGCCTCACCACTTCTTTTAAGTTTAGCTTTTGGAATTCTAACGAGACACTCATTTGAGGATCTAAGGTTACGATTTGGAATATAAGGTGTCAGACATTCTGATGTATAAGATGGGGCGAGATTATTTAAGGCTTTATAAACCATAAGCAGTATTTTAAAGTCAATCCTGAATGACACAGGCAACCAGTGTAGTGCCATCAAAACTGGAGAAATGTGTTCGGATTTTCTTTTCCCAGTTAGGATTCTAGCAGCTGCATTCTGCACTCGTTGCAAATGATTTATGTCTTTTTTGGGTAGTCCTTAATTAATTAAATTATTAATTAAATTTAATTAATGCATTCTTAATAAAATTGATACCAGAGTTGCTCATATACAGTTAAAAGCAATTGAAAACAAGCGTGTGTGTTAAGTCTAGATTTAAACATTTGAGTTGATGATGCTGACAGAGCGTTCGATAACTTAGGTGCTAGAACTGCAAAGGCACGATCAGCCCTTGTCTTCATCTTAGACTTTGGCACAGCCAACAATTGCTGTTGAGAGGAACGTAAAGAGCGGACTGGTGTGTATGGAGCCAGCAACTCGGCCAGATAGGATGGGGCAACACCATTGAACGACTTATAAACCAAAAGTAACATTTTAAAATGAATCCGAAATTCCAATGAATCAAGGCCAGAATTGGAGTAACACACACCACTTTCTGAGACCCAGTAAGAAAACGAGCAGCAGCAGCATTCTGAACCGAGAAAGATGAGATTTACCGATTCCAGAATGCGTGAGTCTCCTCTCCGTGCCCATGTGAATTTTCTTCTGGTGCTCTCAGGCAATCCCAGTATCTTAAGACACAAAGAAGACCCCGGCCCCCTGGCTGGGGTGAAGAAAATTATGCAGCTTATGGGGTACACTTCCTACCTGTACCCCCATTCTCCAGTTCACCGTGACGGCAGTGTGTTTCTAGGGTCAGTTGGTTAGTAGAGTGGGCAACATGAGTGACCTGACTGGATGTAGCATGAAGGTTGGTGTTAGGCGTTTCAGTTTTAGCAGCTGTCGTCATGAACACCACCAGGTCAAGAGTGTTTTGAAAAATGGGCCGGTAAGACAAAATAAAAAGACCCGTGACGTCATCCTGTGGGCCACAACAGCTTACGGGACAGAGAGGTCAAAGGAGAATGGAGAGAATGGTCTGAGCAAATAAATGGGCCACCACCAGACAAACGACAACGGTGTGCAAGAAGTCATCTCGGACGACTTCCACCCATCCATTATCCAACCCGCTAGATCCGTACTACAGGGTCACGCGGGTCTGCTGGAGCCAATCCCAGCCAACACTGGGCGCTAGGCAGGAAACAAACCCCGGGCAGGGCGCCAGCCCACCACAGTCTCGGACGACTTTTCTAAACTAAAATTAGACGGCTAAACTAAAATTAATTCAAAAGAAGTTAATTAGCAGCAAAAACAGGTCACTAAGAAAAGGGTTTGAATAAAAACCCACAGCCACTGTGGCCCTCAAGGACCGGAGTTGGGGACCCCTGCTCTGGACAATTAGATGTTATATGGCTGGCTTCAGAGAGACTACAGAAAGCATTGAAAAATGAATGTGTTTTTCTTTTTCTACAGCATGATGTTATGTTATCCACTAGATGGCAGCACTGTACTGTCCCAGGAGTCATTCAGCGTTAACTCTATAAGGCTGCTCATTACAAGTCACCCCAAGACTGACTCCATTTTAACCATAAATACTGTAGCACAGAATTTGGAGCCTGAGCCACACTCGGGGTGAATGCCAAGAAGGTTAAGATATCCACCTGAGATCAGGGTCCCTCATGATTGATGTGAACACTCAAGAGGAATGACGCATATGCGCTGAGTAGGCCGTCAGCAGTGAAAGGAATTGAAACCCTTAGGACTCTCACATCATCACGATGGCATCAGCTTCTCTTCAGGGTTACGTTCCTCCATTATTCATGAGAAACACTTCAAGCTGCACTGGAACAAATCCACTCAATTCGTGCTCAGCGATTTTCTGGCACAGGTGCCTTGTCGTCCTAAGCTAAAGCTGTTGGAGACAGCGGATTTCCCTCATTAGGGCCTCTGGTGTGGTTATTATGGCTAATTATCGCCTTCGACTGCCTCCAGAAAATGCACACCGATAATAAAATCAATATCTCATCTGACTCCACAGGGAAAAGACGACCGACCGCAAACGCGTTCATGTGTATTAAAAAATGATAAAGGCAGGGCGCTGCAGTGAACAGAACTGAGTGAGGACCACCAGGACCTCCAAATAGACTTCGCCAGAAATATGCTGTCCTCTTTATACTGAAAGACAGACTCTTCGTCTGATATTAAATGTGTGTCTGGTGTTGAGTCTTGGTAGTCTGCTTAAAACAAATTATTACAAAAAAAAGATAGATAGATATGAAAGACACTATACAGTGCATCCGGAAAGTATTCACAGCGCATCACTTTTTCCACATTTTGTTATTTTACAGCCTTATTCCAAAATGGATTAAATTCATTTTTTTCCTCAGAATTCTACACACAACACCCCATAATGACAACGTGAAAAAAGTTTACTTGAGATTTTTGCAAATTTATTAAAAATAAAAAAACTGAGAAATCACATGTACATAAGTAATCACAGCCTTTGCCATGAAGCTCCAAATTGAGCTCAGGTCCATCCTGTTTCCCCTGATCATCCTTGAGATGTTTCTGCAGCTTCATTGCAGTCCACCTGTGGTAAATTCAGTTGACTGGACATGATTTGGAAAGGCACACACCTGTCTATAGAAGGTCCCACAGTTGACAGTTCATGTCAGAGCACAAACCAAGCATGAAGTCAAAGGAATTGACTGCAGACCTCCAAGACAGGATTGTCTCAAGGCACAAATCTGGGGAAGGTTACAGAAAAATTTCTGCTGCTTTGAAGGTCCCAATGAGCACAGTGGCCTCCATCATCTGTAAGTGGAAGAAGTTCAAAACCACCAGGACTCTTCCTAAAGCTGGCCGGTCATCTAAACTGAGCGATCGGGGGAGAAGGGCCATAGTCAGGGAGGTGACCAAGAACCCGATGGTCACTCTGTCAGATCTCCAGAGGTCCTCTGTGGAGAGAGGAGAACCTTCCAGAAGGACAACCAACTCTGCAGCAATCCACCAATCAGGCCTGTATGGTAGAGTGGCCAGACGGAAGCCACTCCTTAGTAAAAGGCACATGGCAGCCCGCCTGGAGTTGGTCAAAAGGCACCTGAAGGACTGTCAGACCATGAGAAAGAAAATTCTCTGGTCTGATGAGACAAAGATTGAACTCTTTGGTGTGAATGCCAGGCATCACGTTTGGAGGAAACCAGGCACCGCTCATCACCAGGCCAATACCATCCCTACAGTGAAGTATGGTGGTGGCAGCATCATGCTGTGGGGGGCAGGAACTGGGAGACTAGTCAGGATAAAGAGAAAGATGACTGCAGCAATGTACAGAGACATCCTGGATGAAAACCTGCTCCAGAGCGCTCTTGACCTCAGACTGGGGCGACGGTTCATCTTTCAGCAGGACAACGACCCTAAGCACACAGCCAAGATATCAAAGGAGTGGCTTCAGGACAACTCTGTGAATGTCCTTGAGTGGCCCAGACTTGAATCCGATTGAACATCTCTGGAGAGATCTTAAAATGGCTGTGCACCGACGCTTCCCATCCAACCTGATGGAGCTTGAGAAGTGCTGCAAAGAGGAATGGGCGAAACTGGCCAAGGATAGGTGTGCCAAGCTTGTGGCATCATATTCAAAAAGACTTGAGGCTGTAATTGGTGCCAAAGGTGCATCGACAAAGTATTGAGCAAAGGCTGTGAATACTTATGGACATGGGATTTCTCAGTTTTTTTATTTGTAATAAATTTGCAAAAATTTTTAACTTTTTTCACATTGTCATTATGGGGTGTTGTGTGTAGAATTCTGAGGAAAAAAATGAATTTAATCCATTTTGGAATAAAGCTGTAACATAACAAAATGTGGAAAAAGTGATGCGTTGGGAATACTTTCTGGATGCACTGTATAGTGTCTTTCATATCTATCTATCTTTTTTTTGTAATAATTTGTTTTAAGCAGACTACCAAGACTCAACACCAGACACACATTTAATATCAGATGAAGAGTCTGTCTCTCAGTATAAAGAGTGTAAAGCACAGCAGGTATGGGAGGCCGAGCCAGTAAACTGGAAAAGAAAGTCAGAAGATTCCATACCTTAATCAGGAGATTGGCAGAAGATGCCAACACTGCAGCAAAAATGCTGGCATCATGGAAGGGCTCAGTCGGGGTTCCTTACCCAGTCAGGTAGCCAGAATGCTGGAAGGACAAGATGGTGCAATTTATGTGAATTATTTGCTCCCTCTAACCACTAGATGGCAGCATCCCTGGGCTTCAGTACCCATACGGACACACGAGGAGCATGCTGGGAACTGTAGTACTGCAGGCTGGACCTGTTCACTTCTGGGGGTGTGTTTGCTATTTTGTGGAGGTTCCATTTGACCCAAAATGACTTCCTATGGCTAATGCTCTGGTACAGGAAGTACTTCCAGGTCTTGTGTAAGAGGAGCAGCTGTGCCTCACTCAGGTCGAGTCAGCATCGGGAGAGGAGCTGAAGAACCAGAAAAGAGAAAGGGGAAAGCATTGTATTGTATTGCACTGCTGTGCCATATTGTGCTCATGGAGAACACGCCTTTAAAATGCATTTTGTACCCAGGACTCTGTTTGTAAGGTTGTGTTTGGAGTCGCTGTTACGCCCCATACTGTCAACAGTCAAATCCTGGCTTGTCACTAAGGGCAAAAGTAACATCTTTATGAATAAAAGTGATAGCAGCTTTGGAGACACAGAGAGACATAAAGGACATGGAGTATGATTTGACCTCAGGGAGGCACAGTGGCGCAGTGTTTAGCTCTTGTGGCTCACAGCGCGGGTCACATTTTTGACCACAATAAATTGTCCAACATACCCTGTCCTTCAGAGACACGTGTAAATAACTGACGGCGGGTTTACTGTGCTTTAGATCCACCTTTTTGTTGTGTCACACAACTAGTATATTTACTGATCATCAGACACTGAATGTTATTGAATGTGCATTAAGGACCTGTGCAAATTGACCTGTGTTCATGTGTGTATGGCACATGATCAGAAAACAAAGCAATAACCACCATAGTGGCAGGAAGTAGAAGAAGAGCAGCAACATCTGCTGAGCATCAAGCAAATCGCAGAAGCCCATAAAGTAAAGAAGAACATCATAATAGGATGAAGAAGAAGAGCAGCAACATCTGCTGCGCATCAAGCAAACCACAAAAGGTAATAAAGCGATGAAGAACATCATAATAGAAAGAAGAGGAAGAATAGCACATGCTGATGGTCAAAGAATGACAAAGATGGAAAACTTCACACTAACAACTGAGAAGATTATCGAATGTGTGTTCAGCATTCATAATCAAGTGTACGTTCTTATATGTGTAAATAACTGGCAGAGAGTGTGCTGTGCTTTACATCTACCATTTTGTTGTGTCACATGACCCCGTCCTAAACTGAAAGGGCTGTTTACTGTGCTTGAGTGTTTATGGCAAAATGATAATAAAAAAAAACCGAAGTGCTAACCACCATAATGGCAGGGAGAAGAAGAGCAGCAACATCTGCTGAGCATCAAGCAAACCACAAACGATAATAAAGTGATGAAGAACATCCTAACAGGAACAAGAAGAAGAAGAGCGCCATCTGCTGATGGTCAAGGGCAGAATGAAGAATGCAAGAATGACAATGATGGAGAAAATTCATTCCAACAACCAAGAAGGTTATCCAATGCATGTTCAGCATTCATAATCAAGTGTAAGTTCTTATATGTGTAAATAACTGTCAAAGGATTTGTTGTGCTTTATATCTACCATTTTGTTGGGTCACATGACCCCATCCCAAACTCAAAAGGCTGTTTACTGGGCTTGTGTGTTTATGGGAAAATGATGAAAAAAACAAGGTGCTAACTACCATAATGGCAGAAAGAAGAAGAGGATCAGCAACATCTGCTGAGCGTCAAGGAAATCTCAGAAGCCAATAAAATGATGAACATCATAATAGGAAGTAGATGAATAAGAGCTGCGCCATCTGCTGAGCATTAAGTGTGGAATTCAGAATGTAAAAATGTCAGACAGAGAAATTCATTCCGACAATTGAGAAGATTATTAAATACGTGTTAAGTATTCATAGTTAACTATAAGTCCTTCTATATGTAAATAACTAGTGGAGAGTTTCTTGTACTCTATATCTAGACTTATGTTGTGTCCCAAACTCAAAAGGCGCCCTACTTTACTGTGTTTATGGCAAAGTGATCAAAACAAAGTGCTAACCACAATAATGGCAGGAAGAAGAAGAGCAGCAACATCTGCTGAGCATCAAGCAAACCACAAAAGTGATAAAGTGATGAAGAACATCATAAGAAGAAGAAGAACAATTAGAATAGCGCCATCTGCTGTTGGTCAAGTGCAGAGTGAAGAATGCAAGAATGACAAAGACGGAGAAATTCACACAAACAACTGAGATTATCCAATGTGCGTTCTGAATTCATTATCAAGTGTAAGTTCTTGTGTGTGTCAATAACTGGCCTAGAGTGTCAGTCAGAGTCCAACCCGCTATATCCTAACTACAGGGTCACGGGGGTCCGCTGGAGCCAATCCCAGCCAGCACAGGGCTCAAGGCAGGAATAAAACCCGGGCAGGGCACCAGCCCACCACAGGGCACACACACATAACACCAAGCACACACTAGAGACAATTTAGGATTGCCAACGCACCTAACCTGCATGGCTTTGGACTGTGGGAGGAAACCCACGCAGACACGGGGAGAACATGCAAACTCCACGCAGGGAGGATCCGGAAAGCGAACCCAGGACTTGTTACTGCGAGGCGGCAGTGCTACCACTGCACCCCGGTGCCACCCTATATTCCTATAAATATTCAGACTCATTGCTGTAGCAGTCCAAATTGTACTCAGGGTCCACCCTCTTTATTTCGCTTTAATTCTCCTTCAGGTCTTTCTAGAAGTCGACTGGCAGTTAACCTGTGGAAACTTGACTTGATTGGAGATTCTGGTTGTACCTGTGCATAGAAGGTACCAACTGTCCACACGGTGTGTCAGGACAAAAAGCAAACCATGAAGTGCAAGGAAGTCTCTGATTAAATTGAGGTCAGGCACAGATCAGGATGAGGGGATCAAACCATTAGTAAAGTTTTGAGTATTCCCATGGAAATGGGAGACATTTGGAACAACCCGGGAATCTTCTTAGAGTTAACAATCGCAAACTAAATAAACAAGCAAGAAGGGACTTGGTCAGGGAGGTCAGTCTAACCACTGCGCCACCATGCCACCCGGCAGAGTGTGCTGTGCTTTAAACCTACCATTTTGTGGTGTCACATGACCCCGTCCTAAACTGTTTACTGTGCTTGTGTGTTTTTGGCAAAATGATAAAAAAACAAAAAGTGCTAACCGCTATAAAGGCAGAAGGAAGACGATCAGCAACATCTGCTGAGTGTCAAGCAAATCTCAGAAGCCAATAAAATGATGAACATCATAATAGGAAGTAGATGAATAAGAGCTGCGCCATCTGCTGAGCATCAAGTGCGGAATACAGAATGTAAAAAGAGGGAGAAATTCATGCCGACAATGGAGAAGATTATTAAATACATGTTCTTCCTTTATAAGTGTAATTTCTTACATGTATAAATAACCAGAGGAGAGATTCTTGTGCTTTATATCTAGCCTTCTGTTAGAGGTGCCTTACTTTACTGTGACTGTGTGTTTATGGCAAAGTGATCAAAAAAAAAAGTGCTAACCACCATAATGGCAGGGAGAAGAGGAGCAGCAACACCTGCTGAGCATCAAGCAGATCGCAGAAGGTGCTTAAGTGACAAAGAACAGTTAGAAGACAAGACACTGAAGCACACAGTCAAGCAAGAAGTAATCCTGAGTACAGAACATCTGAGCAGCAGGCAAACACGATGACACGCAAGACAAAGTGCAGGATGCTGAATGAAACAACGGGAATAGGAGAGAAATAAGCATTGACAGGTTAGACGATCATCAAATACTAGAAATTTCCAACCATTGCGAGCCTCGCTTTTACATCTTTGGATCAGTGCTTTACCTAAGAAAGTCACATTACTAAGGTGTGCAGCTGCAGTTTTTAATGGTGACAACAAAAGAACGCGTCACCAAAATGGAGAAATTCAGCTTGCTGTACGTGAGCCTCCAGAAGTGATTTCAGAAACGGAAAGAATTAACTATTTAGGTATCAACGGCTCCTTATCTTTACCTTGGGTTTTATTTGCATGTTCATTTTACTTGTAATCCTTAAAATCCACGAGCAGCCCCACAGTGCCCAGAGAGTTTTGTACTTTTCACAAGACAGAATCACCTGAAGCAGCCGCAGCAGACGCTGAGTGAAGGCTACTTGATGAATTACACTTTCACTCCTGCCTTGGCAAGACAAGAAAGGAGCCGACAGAAGTGAGAGGAGTCAGACATTACATTCCATCTGCCACGAGCTTCTTATGTCATTGATCTGCAAAGAGCAGGCAGGCAGGCAGGCAGGCACCTTTGAAATGATTGAAGCGGGGAGGAGACGCCTAAAGTGCAATAAAGAGCAGCATCTGTGAGGCAGAAGGCTTCGTGTTCATCTCAGGTGTTTGTGGCCGAGTGCAGGAATGACGGGTCCGCGGAAAGGGTGAAAAGTTGGGACGCCCGCCGGGATGCCCCGTTTAACTGAGTGAAGTCCAACAAACAGCTCGCCGATACAAGCAGCGCACTGGGCAAATAACAGCAGACATTTTCACTTCTGCGCCGTAGAATTGAGCGTCCTTTACTGGCCGATCTGTTTCGCCTCCTACTGGGCAGCCTGGTCTTCTTGTATCGCACAAACTGGAAGGGGCGGGGCTACGTGCCCTCATTGGCCGATTTCACTGAGCTGGTGCCTCGAGCGACCCGCAAGGAGACCCACCGACGTGCATGCGTGACAGCGTAGCGCTTCGCCCTGCCATTCTGTACGGCTTGAGGGCAGAGAGTTTGTGCTGCCACCTCACAGCACCAGGGTTAGGGTTCAAGTCTCACAGCCAGCTGCTGTCAGTGTGGAGCTTACGCCTCCTCGTACCGCCTGCGTCTCCGTCACTCCGATACTCCGCGTTAACTCACACATCCTGAAGATATGCAGGTCGAGACAGACATCAGCTCTCATTACCTTGAGTATGCAGGTGATAAAGATTAAAGGCACTATATAATAGATAGATAGAAAGAAAGAAAGAAAGAAAAGGCACTATATAATAGATAGATAGAAAAAGAAAAGACAATATATAATAGATAGATAGATAGATAGATAGAAAAAAGAAGACACTATATAATAGATAGATAGATAGAAAGAAAATGAAAAGACATTATATAATAGATAGATAGATAGATAGATAGATAGATAGATATGAAAGGCACTATATAACATAGATAGATAGTGGATGTAGCGCCTTGTCAGTCAGTTGATGGCTTCCAGCATAGTGGGCCTGACGGAGTGAAGTTTGGCTGAGACCCCCTAGACCAGTCGGCCAGGTCCCTGAGAAGTGACAACAGGTAGCCGATATAAATTGATGACAAAATAAAAAATATTCTTCAGTGCAAGTAGGCAGCATTGACCCTCTTTGACCCTCTTAAACCAAACCAGAGCCATCACATCATTTCCATCATTTTTGAAGTTCTTCAGTACAGTTAAGCAGAGTCATCATGTCGTGCCATTTTCTAACCCACTTAATCCCGACCAGAGCCGCAGCGGGAGGGCAAGACAGGAACAAACCCTGGACAGGTCGCCAACGCATGGCAGAAATACGCAGCATTGGCCCTCTTTAAAGGGAAATTAAACAGAGTGCGCATGTCATGTTCGTCACCTTTTGAGGTTTAATGTGTCTGTCATGTCACACATTATAATAGCAGCTCGGTCATGTGAATTATTACGCACAATGAAAGGTGTCGCCATTTCCCAGTTTCTCCGTCATGTTCCACGCTCGTGGCTCAGAGTTGCCATAATTGTTCCACTGTCAAGTTTTCTTTTATAAATCCTGATGTTTGTGTGGGAGGTCGCGCACACACGTTTCAAGACTCTTTGTGTTTTGTAAATCTGACCCCAGATGCCCAGTCAGCTTGGGCAGTGGCAGCATGTGAATGGAGGTTTGTGGTGAACACGACGTCCTAAAAGAGCCGCTTTGGCACAATGAGCTACCAGCGTTGGTTCAGTACAAGGCCCTTGTCGTGGTTAGGCGAGCCGGTGAGTGCCAGTTGAGGTGATGGCAGCAGGGCAGGTCAGCAAAAAGTGGGCACCCAGACTCACACAGGGATGAAAAGTTCACAGCCATCCTCGTCATTGCAACTTCTTAATTTTTTTTTTCTTCCTGTCACAAAAACTCTAACCAGGGGGCACAAAATATAAAAAGCTGTGAAAGTGTGGCTCTTGGCAGGAGACGTCTGTTTAAACCCTTGAAGGCGCAGATGTGTGAAGCAATTTGTTGGGCGGAGACGAATCCGGACAAATCAAGACCTGCTTGCTTTACAGACTCTGCGCCTTAAGGGTGACGCGCTCAGCCGACTTCAGATTCTGCGAGACGATCGCTCCACCGACGTCAAGGGCGTCTGGGGACGAATAGCTTAGAAGGAGCGCGGCCATGGGTGGCACGGTGGTTAAAAGTCCTGGCTCTGAATTCTCAGGGTCTGCATGATGCCGAATGAAACATAAAAAAGGGGCTTTTGAAGGGTTGTGGGGGTCCCACCCAAAGTGCACATCCATTTAATGTGCAGCAAGGATAAGAGTTAATGGATTGTTCTGAGGGTGGCATGGTGGCGCAGTGGTAGCGCTGCCGCCTCGCAGTAAGGAGATCTGGGTTCACTTCCCAGGTCCTCCCTGCGTGGAGTTTGCATGTTCTCCCCGTGTCCAAAGACATGCCGGTTAGGTGCATTGGCCATCCTAAATTGTCCCTGCCCAGGTGTGCACATTGTCCTCGTGTTTTGGAGGTTACCAGGAATCCCTTCTGCATTTTAAAGATGTGTGTTACGATCAGCAGTTAGAATTCCTGTACGGCTTCTTGCAGTCTACGAGTCTATTTATGAATCCAACGCTGTACAGTAAACCGGCCATTGTTGGCCTTATGATGCTTTCGTTTGGAAATTGAACACAGCTAAACACAGCCACGGTGAGACCAAAAGGCAATCTCAAAGACAAGAGCTGTACGCCGGCTCCCGGTTAAGTTCAGGGCAGATTTCCAAATCCTCCTTTGAACATATGAAGCCTTAAATGGCCGCGGTCCGGCTTACTTATCTGAACTTATCATGACTTACAAACCTGAGCGCACATTAAGATCTCAAGATGCCGGTCTGCTTAGGATCCCAAGGATTAATAAAATAACAGTGGGAGGTCGAGCTTTTAGTTACGGGGGGGGGGTCCCTAAACTGTGGCCTGGTCTGCCTGCTACTATAAGAGATGCCCCTTCGGTCTCAGCTGACAAGACTCACTACAGTAATCGATAGGTGAAAATCCGCGAAGTAGAAGCCATATGTTTCTATGGTTATTTTTCTATATTTTAAGCCCTTATAAACTCTCCCACACTGTTTATAAATATTCCCCACACAGTTATACAGTATAAACCCTTTGTATTCTCTTAGATATTAGGTACGATTCGTTGAAATTATGTATGTAAACACACTGATTATATGCAGTAAATCCTAAATATTATTTGAAAGATATCGAGCGTCTCCGATATCACGTATGTTACAGCCATTACGATAGACAGGCCACCAGCAATAAATACGTATAATGCAACAAAAATAGTATGCAGTAAATGTGTGTGTACAGTGACACTAAACGTACTGTGGAGGTTGACCGAGACACAGACAGGCAGACACCGTCATTGTCACCCAAACACACGTTTATTTACACTAATATTTACAGTAAGTGCACCCCAAAGTCCTGGCCACACAATGCCTTTCTCTCACTCTCTTCAGGCCGCCTCCTTGCCTTCTCCAGCTCAGTCCTCTCCGCTCCCGACCCTCGCCCCGAATGAAGGGAGGCGGCCCCTTTTATCCACACCCGGATGAGCTCCAGGTGCTCCCCGGCAATCTCCCCGCTGACACGTCCCCAGTGTGGCGGAAGTGCCGGCTGTTCTCCCGGCAGCTCTCCGGGTGTCCCTGCTTCTCTTCCCCCCCAGCACTTCCTGGTGTGGCGGAAGTCCTGAGGTCCAGGGTCCCCAAGGCATTGGGGCACCTCCTGGCGGTGACCACGGGCCCCTACAGCCCTGAACCCGTGGCCCCCAAAGCAACCAGGAAGGCGGCCCCCACATGATCCCAGATGGGCACACGCCCACTTCCGGTCCTCCAAGATGTCCCGGCCGGGTTGTGGCCCCTGGCACCCCCGACAGTACGTACCTGTACTGTAAGTAGAAAATTAGTTATGGTTACTCACCAACAGTGCCACGATGACTTGTCCGATAACGTGGAGTTTAGTTTTACTGCACAACAACAGAGAGCGTTACAGCCCTTAAAGGAGCCACTTCAGGCGATTGTGTAGCTCCGCCGTTGTTCTTCTTCAATCCAAATCCCTAAAGCAGATTCCATCCGGACTACCGCCTTATTACATCCACTTACAACTCGTTTTGCACCCTGGTTAAAAGGACACTGCGGCCGTAGATCTTAGATTCTTTTCCTCCTTTTTAAATAAAATAAATCGTAGCCTTATTGATGCCGTAATGGCGCCCTACAGCGGTGTAGCTTTTCCCTTCCTTCAACAAATCCAAAACGTTTACCTTTTCGACATCTTCCATTGGCGCTTGGGCACGGCCCCTGAAGCAGCAGCAGGAGCAGATCGTTTTGGAGCCATAATGAAGGGCTTGACTACGCACGAAGATAAACACAAAAGAGCACAACTCTTTGCACAGCGAAACACGTTGATGCTGAATGAGCGAGACAAGACTTCCTGGTTAACACTGCATTCAGCAAGCAGGAACTTAACTGCGTGCTCTGATTGGTTAGCTTCTCAGTCATCCGCCAATAGCGTCCCTTGTATGAAATCTGAGGAAGCATGTACAGGAAGTAAAAAGACCCATTCTCCGCAGAACCCGCGAAGCAGCGAAAAATCTGCGTTATATATTTAGTTATGCTTACATGTAAAATCCGATAGAGTGAAGGCGAAAGTCGGCCGATATAGCGAGGGATTACTGTATTTGTTTAATTAAATGGGACAATTGGTGTCCCAACAATTCTTTGGACCCGATCCACACTTAAACCATAATATGTAACAACAAGACCAGATAAATTGTCCAAGAAATACCTTGGAAATAACACCCTGCCTAGAGCTGCTGATTAACTGTACAGACTGCACCTCTGATGTCAGTCATTAGCACTAAAACATAACTAACATGAGAGTTAGAATTTGTTACTCAACCTCACCTACTCTGATCCTCTTTTTGGTTCTCAAATGTGCCACTCGGTGCCACGGCCCACCTGCCAAGCTGTTTTGCCTGCCTAACGTAAAGTCTGATGGAGGATCGCAGGGATCGTGGGGTAGAGTGATCCTTTCATAGGATAGCTGTAGAATGGCCAATAGGGGGAGGCAGCTTGATGGCCGAGGTCTCCAGGACTCTGAACCAATCGGAATCCTCTTAGGTGATATCATCTTTCTGTTGAATTCTGCTCATACTTGTAATATTTCTATTGTACTCTTGTATTGTATTGAGGATGACTTGTGTTCTCTTCTGCGTATTTTATTGTATTGACCCCCTTTTCTTTTTGACACCCACTGCACACCCAACGTACCTGGTAAGGGGTCTCTCTTTGAACTGCCTTTCCTGAGGTTTCTTCCATTTTTTTCCCCTACAAGGGTTTTATTTTTTTGTCTTCTTAGAGAGTCAAGGCTGGTAGGCCTGTTAAAGCCCATTTTGGCACTCCTTGTGTGATTCTGGGCTCTACAAAAATAAATTGTATTGTATATATACACTCACCTAAAGGATTATTAGGAACACCTGTTCAATTTCTCATTAATGCAATTATCTAATCAACCAATCACATGGCAGTTGCTTCAATGCATTTAATGGTGTGGTCCTGGTCAAGACAATCTCCTGAACTCCAAACTGAATGGCAGAATGGGAAAGAAAGGGGATTTAAGCAATTTTGAGCGTGGCATGGTTGTTGGTGCCAGACGGGCCAGTCTGAGTGTTTCACAATCTGCTCAGTTACTGGGATTTTCACGCACAACCATTTCTAGGGTTTACAAAGAATGGTGTGAAAAGGGAAAAACATCCAGTATATGCGGCAGTCCTGTGGGCGAAAATGCCTTGTTGATGCTAGAGGTCAGAGGAGAATGAATGGGCCGACTGATTCAAGCTGATAGAAGAGCAACTTTGACTGAAATAACCACTCGTTACAACCGAGGTATGCAGCAAAGCATTTGTGAAGCCACAACACGCACAACCTTGAGGCGGATGGGCTACAACAGCAGAAGACCCCAGCGGGTACCACTCATCTCCACTACAAATAGGATAAAGAGGCTACAATTTGCACGAGCTCACCAAAATTGGACAGTTGAAGACTGGAAAAATGTTGCCTGGTCTGATGAGTCTCGATTTCTGTTGAGACATTCAAATGGTCGAGTCAGAATTTGGCGTAAACAGAATGAGAACATGGATCCATCATGCCTTGTTACCACTGTGCAGGCTGGTGGTGGTGGTGTAATGGTGTGGGGGATGTTTTCTTGGCACACTTTAGGCCCCTTAATGCCAATTGGGCATCGTTTAAATGCCACGGGCTACCTGAGCATTGTTTCTGACCATGTCCATCCCTTCATGACCACCATGTTCCCATCCTCTGATGGCTACTTCCAGCAGGATAATGCACCATGTCACAAAGCTCGAATCATTTCAAATTGGTTTCTTGAACATGACAATGAGTTCACTGTACTAAAATGGCCCCCACAGTCACCAGATCTCAACCCAATAGAGCATCTTTGGGATGTGGTGGAACGGGAGCTTCGTGCCCTGGATGTGCATCCCACAAATCTCCATCAACTGCAAGATGCTATCCTATCAATATGGGCCAACATTTCTAAAGAATGCTTTCAGCACCTTGTTGAATCAATGGCACGTAGAATGAAGGCAGTTCTGAAGGCGAAAGGGGGTCAAACACCGTATTAGTATGGTGGTCCTAATAATCCTTTAGGTGAGTGTAGATACATACACACCACGTCATAGACCACAACCTTGCTTGCCATGCGGAAATTTTTAAATATCCGAAAATATCCCATTGACACAGACGGGTATTCAGACCTTTTATTCAAGCCCCCTTGGCAGCCATTCCTGCCAGGGGTCTCCTCGGGTTTGACTTGACAAGCTTCGTACACCTGGATTTGGTGATTTTTATTTTTTATTTATTTATTTTTCCTACAAGGGTTTTTTTTTTTTGGAGTTTTTCTTGTCTTCTTAGAGAGTCAAGGCTGGGGGGCTATCAAAGGCGGAGCCTGTTAAAGCCCATTGCGGCAATCCTTGTGTGATTTTGGGCTCAACAAAAGTAAATTGTATTGCATTGTACTCCAGCAAGACCGTGAAACTGTTATCAAGATTAGTTGAGAAAAAAGAAAAAACAAAGAGGAGGTAAAGTCATTTGTGGAATGGTGTGATAAAAAACAATCTGATAATGAATGTCGAAAAAACGAAAGAACTGGCGATCAACTTCAGGAAGAAACAGCTGACACACACACCGGCCTACATCAAGAACACTGCTGTGGAAATTGTGCGGTCTACTAAGTTCCTGGGAGTCAATGTGACAAACGACCTCACTTGGTCCCTGCACACCTCCTCCATCACCAAGAAGGCTCACCAGCGCCTGATCTTCTTGCGGAGGCTAAAGTGGGCCCATCTCAGCAAGTCGGTCCTCACCACTTTCTACAGAGGGGCCATAGAGAGCGTGATAACCAGCATCGGCTCTCTGTGGCAGGAGAGCTGCAGCGCTTCGGACTGGAAAGCACTGAGGAAGGTGGTGAGGGCTGCTGAGAGGATCATGGGAGCCCCGCTGCCTAATGTACAAGACTTGGCAAAACAACGCTGTCTGGCCAGAGCTGTGCGGAGACCCCACTCATCCTGCCTCTGAACTCTCATGCCCTCAGGTACCGCAGCCTGAAATGCAGAACCACCAGGTTTAAAAACAGTTTTTTTCCTACCGCCGTTCGCCTTTTAAATACCATGTGTTTTTATTAATGTCTTGTGCATCACCTTTTCGTTCTGCAGCACATCGTGGATGTTCTGCTGAACGACAAATAAATAAAATTGAATTGAATTGATAGTAAACTTTGTGTGAGCTGATGATGCTGCCCTCCATTGACTGTAGTGCACTCTTGCTGCCTGCCTGATGGAATTTGTAGTCCAACTTGGGTTTGCTCCCCTTGCTTTTCTAATCCCTCTCCCCGATATGCCATATTAGGCGTTTTTCCTGTACGATGTAGGCCCCCCCGAACCACTTGTTTGTCCCTGGTCACTTTCCTGTGTTGCATTTCCACCGCACAACAGGGATTGTAACCATTCAGCAAAAAATGTGACTGTGGTAATGCAGGTCGACAGCTCAGGAGTAAGGTGGCCGATTTTAAATGAATAACTAGGCTGACCCACCTTTTAAGGCGACCGACTTTTAAGTTGACCACTTCTTAAGGCAATTCAATATGCAGATCAATTTGATATTTTATACAAACTCATTCATTTGGTTATATTGCATTTGAGCGGTATTACTTTAATACTCGTAGTTTCTGTTATTTTTATGATGAAATTTAAACTTTTTTTATATATTGAGGTCGCTCTTTTGAACCCCCCTGATATTTACTACGCGGTGAGACATTTGTACTCCATCAACATTAATTATTTCCAGAGACATAATTTTGTCTATTTTTCCAGTGCATCACGCACAAAAGCAAGGGAACGATGGGAGCACCAGAACTCTGCTCACATCATGTCGCTTCGTACCGCAAGTTGCAAGTAGTAAGTCTGTGATAAGCGGAATACCGCTACGCTTTCCACTCACGTGACGGAAGGACAATCCCGACCGCTTTCATATAGTTAGAAAGAAGAAGAAGATATCGCACAGTCTGGAGTAGAAAATCATCTTTTACCTGGAAAAACGAAACTACAAATCCCATCGTGCATTGCAAAATGGACGGGGCGTGTGTGAAACTCCGCACCTGCATAGCACTCACGGGACGGAAGGACATCCCGACCGCTTTTATATAGAAGGATGGGAAGTGGAGCAGGTGCAACAGATCTGCTGTGACGACTGCTTGTCCCCAGGTTGGCGTGAGGCGGTCAGCTCACCGTGCGTGGCCTTGTCCATGCTGTGCGGGTCGTCTGATTGTCTCATTATGAGCCCGGGGCAGCAATCAGGCGATCATACCTGTCACTGCTCCCCTGCCTATAAATGGGAGTGCAAGATCTGAATGAAGAACGAGAGAGAAGAAGGCAGGAGGTTTGAAGGATCTGATGCGAGCGAGCAAAGAATAGAGACAGGCAGCTCTGTGCAGAACTCCTGGAGAGGAGCAGGAGGCCAACACCCAGGGGGCCGCAGTAGTGGATCACTTCAGCTGAGTGACTTGGGGGAGCTGGAGTGATCAGGTGGCCACAGAAGCCCAGGAAGGCTAAGGGGACCTGAGCTTAGGTCCGGGGAAGGAGCCTTACCGTATCCATGGGAGAGCAGGGACCCGGACCTGTGGATGATCAGCTGTGTCTGTCAGTCGGGCGTCTCCTCTGCTTGCCTCATGACGCCAGTTAAAAGAACAATGCACACGGCTTTTAGAACTTTCTCCATTTCACAATTATTGAGGCCACTGTGTTCCTGGGAACTCTCAACACTCCAAATGAGAGTCATCCACTCTACCACAAACACCTGATTGATGGAGTGTTGCTGACAAGTTCTCCCATCTCAGCAGAACACTTCTGAAGCCCCCTTAGACTGACCTTCCTGACCAAGACCCTTCTTGCCTGGTTGGTCAGCCAACTCTTAGGAAGAATCCATCCATCCATCCATTTTCCAACCCGCTGAATCCAAACATAGGGTCACGGGGGTCTGCTGGAGCCAATCCCAGCCAACACAGGGCACAAGGTAGGAATCAATCCCAGGCAGGGTGCCAACCCACTGCAGGACACACACAAACAGCCCAATTTAGAATCGCCAATCCACCTAATCTACATGTCTTTGGACTGTGGGAGGAAACCCACGCAGACACGGGGAGAATATGCAAACTCCACGCAGGGAGGACCCGGGAAGCGAACCCGGGTTTCCTAACTGCGAGGCAGCAGCGCTACCACTGTGCCACAGTGTTGCCCCTAGGAAGAATCCTGGTACTTAAAGACTTTTTGTGTTTCACAATTATTGAGGCCACACCTCCAGGTGAGAGTCATCCACTCAACCTTCCCCGGGAGTTTTTCACATTCGACTTATAAAATACCGAAAATTTTACGGTAAAATCAAATCTCGAGTTATCCACGGGAGAACTTAACTGCGAGTTTATATGGTGTGGTGGACGGCCGGGACCCATGCCCGGATCCCCTTGGACACTGGACACTGGACCCGGGGGAGCAGCTATGGGATGCACAATACATTCCCCTCCACCCCCAAACACTTGGTGGCAGCCCCCCTGGGTTGCATCGGGGCCACAATTGTATTACACAGGCGCTCATCCCTGTTGGGCTCTGTGTGCCACCACCAGGGGGAGCTGTACGTCTGGGCAGGAGGGCAGCCACACCTGGAAGTGCAGCCTAATTTAGGTCAATTATCACCTGGAGCGCTTCTGGGTGGGCTATAAGAGAAGCCGACACCCACCACTCAAGGTGCCAGAGTCAGGAGGAGGAGGAGGAGGAGGAGGAGGAGGACAAAGCTGCCTGCGAGGTGTGGAGGAAGAAACTTTAGTTGAGCTTTCTGTTTGGCTTTTGCGTGCTTGTGTTGTGCCTGTGGGAAACGGGGAAGGCGTTTCCCACGTGGTGAAGAAGAAAACTCAAATTGTTTCTTTGATTTTTACTGTACATGTGTCGGGTCGGGCGCCTATATAGTATAGCGCCTTCTCACAACGGTAATTGCCTGTTAGCTTTCCTAATGCCCTCTCAAACACCTTATGGCACCGCTCACGTTTTTCGCCTTGAATGCTTCACAAATCTGGGTATTCTTTTTATTTTTTTACCCTGCGATTTCTTTTTAGCGCCTTATTTATCCCCCTTTTCATTTCTTACTGCACTGAATTTTCAAAATGAATTTTTTCCTGCATGGTAGTTAAAACACATTTAAACATTCATTAATCAGGTCCAGGGAGGGACACCAACTAGAACAGCCCCCCTTTGGTAAATAAGTAACCATGAAAGGAAGACGGATTTTTACATCCATTTAATTATTTACATGACAGTACAGCTCACATAAATATATCACTAGCCTTCAGCACACACGTTCAGGGTCTTCTCATAAACAAGGGGTAGGAAGGCTGAGTCAGAGCCGTCCGCGACAATCGAGGCTTTATTTGTGTCGTTTTCGCTTGTGTTCCTCTGAGTCACTCGCCTCCCTTCCGTGTGTGTGGGTGTGAAAAATAAAAAAGTGGAAGGGCGCGTTCTGCAGTGCCTTGCCAGTCTGTCACAGTGATGATGATGATGATGATGGTAGTGGTGGTGGTTATTGGTGACTTTCAGCTTCTCAGAAATGGAACAGACTTCGTTACAAAGTTCAAGTTGCCCACTTGGCCTCTTATGTCTTGGCTGTAGTTGTCAGAATGTGGCCATTTGGTTCACACACATTTTTATTTGATCACTGGTGCTATGTGATTGAAACCGAACCCCCCACACCCCCACCAGGTCACATTGTGACTCCACAGCCCACTCTTCCTTCTTCTGTGCCCTGGACCCTTTACACAGAGCAGGCTTGGTGTCCTCCTCCTCCTCCTCCTCCTCCTTGTGACATCCTAAGCTGGGCGCACACAGATGAAGAACTCCAGTCACGAGTTACGTTGAGGACTGGGACCCCACAAGGGTGTGTGCTCAGCCCGTTGCTCTTTACCCAGAGCAGTTTACAGTTCCAATCACATTGTCAAGTTTGCGGATGATACAGCTGTGGTCGGCCTCATCACCAACAACGACGAAGCCAACTACAGGAACGAGGTGAGCCAACTGATCCAGTGGTGTAAAGACAACAATCTCTTCCTGAATGTGGGAAAGACCAAAGAGATTGTGGTCGATTTCAGGAGAGGTCATTCACAGCAACTGACCATCGATGGTGCAGCTGTGGAAAGGGTGAGTAGTACCACATTCCTGGGGACGTACATCTCCGAGGACCTCTCCTGGTTAGATAACACCACATCACTGGCCAAGAAAGCTCAAACCCGCCTCTACTTTCTACGCAAACTGAGGAGAGCACAAGTCCCCCAAATCATGTGCTCTTTCTACCGGGCACAATCAAGAGCATCCTCACCAGCTGTGTGGTATGAAGGCTGCACTGCCTTCTGTAGGACGTCCCTGCAACACATAGTCGATGCGGCCAGTAAGATCATTGGTGCCCCACTGCCCTCCCTCAAGGACATTTTCCACACCCGCCTCACCCGTAGAGCCATCAGCATTGCTGGCGACTCCTCCCACCCCTAACACTCCCTTTTTAGTCTCCTCCCCTCAGGGAAAAAGTACCGGAGCCTCCAGGCCCGCTCCACAAGACTGTCTGACAGCTTCATCCACCAAGCTGTCAGGATGCTGAACTCTGCCCACTACCTCCCCCCCTTTGCCCCCTGCCCCCTGGACCGTAACAAGAGTCACTATCTACCAAGTACCCTACCTCAGCTGGTATCATCTAAACACTCAATATTACATCTGCTGCTAACTCTCTGGCTTTGTGTACATCTCATAAGCTAGTCTATAATACACCTTCTCATGTTTTACTGTAATTGGCTTTTGCACTACTGACTATCTGTGGTGGGTTGGCACCCTGCCCGGGGTTTGTTTGCTGCCTTCCAACATTGATGGACTGAAAGTCAGAAGTCTACGTGACCATCATCATCAAGTCCTTCCATGAGAATCCTAAATCCAAACAGGACTGTTTCACTTATGCTAGGTAGATTGTCCAGAGGGGACTGGGTGGTCTCGTGGTCTGGAATCTCTACAGGTTTTATTTTTTTTTCTCCAGCCATCTGGAGTTTTTTCTGTCCACCCTGGCCATCGGACCTTACTCTTATTCTATGTTAATTAATGTTGACCTATGTTTATTTTTTATTGTGTCTTTTATTTTTCTATTTTGCCATTTTGTAAAGCACTTTGAGCTACTTTTTTTGTATGAAAATGTGCTATAGAAATAAATGTTGTTGTGTTGTTGTTGTTGTGCCCTGCATTGGCTGTGATTGGCTCCAGCAGACCCCCATGACCCTGTAGTTAGGATATAGCGGGTTGGATAATGGATGGATGGACTACTGACTATTGCACGTTGTACACAGGTCTACTTTACAAGTTCTAATGTTATTTATCTTATATGTTCTACTTTTATACTTTATATTATATTTTATTGTACTTCGAAGATGAGAGAGAAACAGTATTTTGATTCTCCTGTATGTTCTGCACATAACAGTGAATTGACAATAAAAGGCTATTTGATTTGATTTGATTTTGAGATAGGAAGTACCAGGACTCTACTGGGAGGATATTTGGTTGGAATTAATTGGGGACAACTGGGTTGACACATCAACATTTTCCAGTGGTGACATGTCCTTTTTGTAGTCTGGAGACCAAAACTGCACACAGGACTCCAGATGAGGCCTCGCCAGTGTGTTGTGAAGCTTCAGCGTCACCTCCTGTGACTTGTACTCCACACATCAAGGCGCTATATAACCTGACATTCTGTGAGCCTTCTTAATGGCTCCTGAACTCTGTCTGGAAGTCGATAGCTTAGAGTCCACTATTACTCCTAAATCCTTCTCATGAGGTGTATTCTTGATTTTCAGACCGCTCATTGTGTATTCAACCCTCACATTTTTACTCCCTATGGCTAACACTTTACATTTACTGACTTTAAATGGTTAGCAGGCTCAGCTCATTTAATCCCCTGTAGCCCTGAATCAGCCTAGTCGCTCTTCTCTGGACTTCTTCTAGGGCTGCTATGTCTTTTTTATTGATCGGACACAAAAACTGCACACAGGACTCCAGATGAGGCCTCACCAGTGTGTTATAAAGACTGAACAGAACCTCCTGTGACTTGTACTGCACACGTCAAGGCGCTATATAACCTGACATTCTGTTTGCCTTCTTCCTGCACACTGTCTGGCAGTCGATAGCGTCGAGTCCACTATGACTCCTAACTCCTTCTCATGAGGTGGACTCTCGATTTTCTGACCGCCCATTGTGTATTCAGACCTCACATTTTCACGTCCTGTGTGTAATACTTTACATTTACTGACATTAAATTTAATCTACGTGTCCTCCCTTTGCGTGGAGTTTGCATGTTCTCCCCGTGTCTGCGTGGGATTCCTCCGGGTACTCCGGTTTCCTCCCAATTGTAATCAAAGAGAAAAAGCAGTGAGTTTTAAGTTTAGATTTGAAAAGTGAGAATGATTCAATCTTTTTAAGCTCAGATGGTAGTGAGTTCCAAAGCTGGGGAGCACAGCAACTTAATGCTCTCCTCCCCATGGTGGTAAGACGGACGAAGGGGACAGCCAAGTGGATGGAGGAAGGACGGAATGGCAACATGGAGGAGGTCAGACAGATATGGAGGGGCGAGGTTGTGGACAATGTTCCCTCTAAGGAGTAGCATATAGTGAGCAAAAAACATTGTTTATGAGCGACATTTTGTTTAAGCCAAAAATTTATGAGCACCAAGTACGAGCGACGCCGCCGGAATGAGCGATCGTGCGGGAAGTATGAGAGACGCTCTGAATTCGTGTGAGCGATCGCTCACGCGCTCAGCTTAGAGGGAACATTGGTTGTGGAGAGCCTTAAAAGTTAGTAGAGAATTTTAATTGAATGCAGAACTTAACTGGAGGGCGGCACGGTGGCGCGGTGGGTAGCACTGCTGCCTCATAGTTAGGAGACACGGGTTTGCTTCCCGGGTCCTCCCTGCGTGGAGTTTGCATGTTCTCCCCGTGTCTGCGTGGGTTTCTTCCCACAGTCCAAAGACATGCAGGTTAGGTGGATTGGTGATCCTAAATTGGGCTTGGTGTGTGGGTGTGTGTTCTGCGGTGGGTTGGCACCCTGCCTGGGATTGGTTCCTGCCTTGTGCCCTGTGTTGGCTGGGATTGGCTCCAGCAGACCCCTGTGACCCTGTATTCGGATTCAGCAGGTTGGAAAATGGATGGATTATTTATTGAGAAGAAAACTTGACCAGGGTGGCGCAATGGGTAGCGCTGCTGCCTCGTAGTTATGAGACACGGGTTCACTTCCCATGTCCTCCCTGCGTGGAGTTTGCATGTTCTCCCCGTGTCTGCGTGGGTTTCCTCCCACAGTCCAAAGACATGCTGGTTAGGTGGATTGGCAATTCTAAATTGTCCCGTGTGTGTGTCCTTCGGTGTGTGGGTGTGTGTGTGCCCTGCAGTGGGCGGGGTTTGTTTCCTGCCTTGCTCCCTGTGTTGGCTGTGATTGGCTCCAGCAGACCCCTGTGACCCTGTAGTTAGGATATAGCGGGTTTGGATAATGGATGGATGGACTACTGACTATTGCACATTGTACACAGATCTACTTTAGAAGTTCTAATGTTATTTATCTTATATGTTCTACTTTTATACTTTATATTATATTTTATTGTACTTGAAGATGAGAGAGAAACAGTATTTCGATTATCCTGTATGTTCTGCACATAACAGTGAATTGACAATAAAAGGCTATTTGATTTGATTTGATTTTGAGATAGGAAGTACCAGGACTCTACTGGGAGGATGTTTGGTTGGAATTAATTGGGGACAACTGGGTTGGCACCCAACATTTTCCAGTGATGACATCTTTCTCAACCCAAACTGAAACAATATTGGACTGCAGGCATATGTTAAGTCCATTACATAAAATCCCAATGAAAATCCATTTTAATTCCAAATTGTAAAGCAGCAAAACAGGACAAACACAGAAGGAGTGAAGACTTTCACAAGGCGCTGTATATTTGGGTTTATTTTTTTGTGAAGGATAAGTGGTGTGGCAGACGGCCGGGGGCCCAAGCCCAGCCGGGATGCCCCTTTAGTATATGTTCAGGGCGAGCAGCCATGGACTTTGCAATACCTCCCCCTGGACGCTAGATGGCAGTCCCCCCTGGGTTGGAGTGATGCCTCGGTCTCCCACAGGGCTTCATGGGAATTGGAGTTTGGTGCAGCCCTGTTAGGTGCCACAGGGCCACCAGGGGGTGCTGTAGCTGGGACTCCTGAGCCCTTATGGCCAGTGTTTTCACCACACCAGGAAGTGCAGCCGGAACTCGGTACTCAAGCACTTGGAGCACTTCCGGGTGGACTATAAAAGGGTCCAGCAGCCACCACTCCGGGTGCCGGAGTCAGGAGGAGGAGGAGGAGGATGAAGCTGCCTTGGAGGAGTGGAGGA
Source organism: Polypterus senegalus (assembly GCF_016835505.1). Lineage (NCBI taxonomy): Eukaryota > Metazoa > Chordata > Cladistia > Polypteriformes > Polypteridae > Polypterus > Polypterus senegalus. Next base: position 198,383,637 of record NC_053158.1, read on the forward strand.
GAAAGAAGAGTGTTTTGTGGTGGTGTTTTGCTTTGTGCTTTTGTGTGTTTGAGGGACACGGGGAAGACGTGGCCCCCAGCTAAAGAAAATAAATCTTTTTGTTTCATTTTTACGTGCCTCCGTTGTCAATCTGTGCCTATATAGCGCCTTTGCCACACTGGATAGTCCCACCTGATACTTTGGGATCATGTCTCCTCCAACCCGACATGAGTGATTGCTTCCTGAAATGTCGGAGGGCAGCGGTTGACCACCTCGCACCGTCATCATGCAGACCTCACCACGCCGACCTCGCTCTTATATTTGATTTCCGGTGGTGGCGTCTCGTCTGCCCTGCTCATCTCTCACCACCACCACTCCCTCAGCAGGACGCAGCGGCCCCCGTAAATGAGCTGAGATGAGACGTTTCCTACGCATCCCAGAGTGAGTGTCTCCTGTACAAAGTGACTAAGCAATTATCAGCTGCGTTTTTTTATAACTCTCCCGAGCATAAAGTCATCCTGCTACCTTCTGACATAAAGAATCGGCACATTGTGCCGTGTAAATGGAGAGGCTGGAAACGGATACTGTTATTACAGCTCAGGTTTTCCTGCTTCATTGTGCAACAACTCCTGGCCTTAGAAAGAGGCCTTTAGCTTTGGAGAGCTCATTGCTGACAGAATTCACTAAGGCACTAGAATCAGCATTGTGTGAAATCCTTTATTTTACCAAAAAAGAAACTCCAACCAAGCATCATTTTGGGGAGTGCGAATCCGATACACTCCTGCCATTTCCCAGAACACTGAAAAAAAAATGAAAAGAGGAAAACGGCCTTTACTTAACCAGTTCAATGGGAAGGCTCTCTGGACCAGGAGGCACACACACACGCTGGACTCAGCTTAGAGTCACCATTTAACTTGACACACATGGAGATGTGATAGAAAAACCGTAATACCTGAAGGAAAGCCCACCCAGACTCATGGAGACTGTGGAGGTTCTTCATCATTACTCCTCTCAAGACCACCCAAAAAAGACATCCATCGATTGAAACGAGTGCAGAATGCAGCTGCCAGAATCTTAACTAAGAAAAGAAAACCCGAACGCATCACCCCAGTCTTAGCGTCACTGCACTGGTTACCTGTGTCATTTAGAATTGACTTTAAAATACTGCTGATGGTCTACAAAGCCTTCAATAATCTGCTCCATCTTATATCTCGGAATGTCTTACACCTCACACTCCTAATCGTCACCTTAGATCTTCAAATGAGTGTCTGCTTAGAATTCCAAGAGCTGAACGTAAATGTAACGTATTACACATAGGAAGTAAAAATGTGAGGTTTGAATACACAATGGGCGGTCAGAAAATCGAGAGTCCACCTTATGAGAAGGATTTAGGAGTCACAGTGAACTCTAAGCTCTCGACTTCCCGTCAGTGTTCAGAAGCCATTAAGAAGGCAAACAGAAGGTCAGGTCATATAGCGCCTTGATGTGTGCAGTACAAGTCACAGGAGGTTCTGCTCAAGTCTTTATAACACACTGGTGAGGCCTCATCTGGAGTCCTGGGTGCAGTTTTTGTGTCCGATCGATAAAAAAGACATAGCAGCACTAGAAGAAGTCCAGAGAAGAGCGACTAGGCTGATTCAGGGCTACAGGGATTACGAGGAAAGATTAAATGAGCTGAGCCTGTTAATGATTTAATGTCAGTAAATGTAAAGTGTTAGCCATAGGGAGTAAAAATGTGAGGTTTGAATACACAACGTGAGGTCTGGAAATTGAGAGTTCACCTCATGAGAAGGATTTAGGAGTCAAAGTGGACTCCACACTCTGAACTGACAGACAGCATTCAGAAGCCATTAAGAAGGCTCACAGAATGTCAGGTTATATAGCGCCTTGATGTGTGGAGTACAAGTCACAGGAGGTTCTGCTCAAGGCTTTATAACACACTGTGTGCAGTTTGGGTCTCCAGGCTGCAAAAAGGACATAACAGCACTAGAGAAAGTCAAGAGAAGAGCAATGAGGCTGAGTCCAGGGCTACAGGGGATGAGTTATGAGGAAAGATTAAAAGAGCTGAGCCTGTTAACCACTGAATGTCAGTAAATGTAAAGTGTTAGCCATAGAGAGTAAAAATGTGAGGTATGAATACACAATGGGAGGTCTGGAAATCGAGGGTACACCTTATGAGAAGGATTAAGGAGTCATAGTGGACTCTACGCTATCAACTGCCGGACAGTGTTCAGAAGCCATAAAGAAGGCAAACAGAATGTCAGGTTATATAGTGCCTTGACGTGTGGAGTACAAGTCACAGGAGGTTCTGCTCAAGTCTTTATAACACACTGATGAGGCCTCTTCTGGAGTCCTGTGTGCAGTTTTGGTCTCCAGGCTACAAAAAGGACATAACAGCACAAGAGAAGGAACAGAGAAGAGCGACTAGGCTGATTCAGGGCTACTGGGGATTACGAGGAAAGATTAAATGAGCTGAGCCTGTTAACCATTTAATGTCAGTGAATGTAAAGTGTTAGACATAGGGAGTAAAAATGTGAGGGTTGAATACACAACGTGAGGTCTGGAAATCGAGAGTTCACCTCATGAGAAGGATTTAGGAGTCAAAGTGGACTCCACACTCTGAACTGACAGACTGCATTCAGAAGCCATTAAGAAGGCTCACAGGTTATATAGCGCCTTGATGTGTGGAGTAGGATTCACAGGAGGTTCTGCTCAAGTCTTTATAACACACTGGTGAGGCCTCATCTGGAGTCCTGTGTGCAGTTTGGGTCTCCAGGCTACAAAAAGGACATCACAGCACAAGAGAAGGTCCAGAGAAGAGCAATGAGGCTGACTCCAGGACTACAGGGGATGAGTTATGAGGAAAGATTAAAAGAGCTGAGCCTTTACAGTTTAAACAAAAGAAGATTAAGAGGAGACCTGACTGAAGTGTTTAAAATTCAGAAGGGAACTAGTCCAGTGGATCGAAGACTTGTATTTTAAAACGAGTTCATCAAGAACACAGGGGCGCAGCTGGAAACTTGTTAAGGGGAAATTTTGCACAAACATTAGGAAGTTTTTCTTTCCACAAAGAACGATAGACACTTGGAATAAGCGACCAAGTAGTGTGGTAGACAGTAAGACTTTAGGGACTCAAAAACTCGACTTTGGAAGAAATTAGTGGATAGGACTGGCGAGCTTTATTGGGCTGAATGGCCTGTTCTCATCTGGAGTGTTCTAATGTTCTAAACTTAAAAGAAGTGGCAAGGCGGCCTTCGGCTGTTAGGCACCTAAAATCTGGAAAAGCTGACTGATAGAAATTCACCAGGCTGATACAGTGAAGCACTTTAAGAAACTGCTAAAAACTCATTACTTTAACGTGGCTTTCTCAGAGCTTCATTTTAGTGTAACCCTGACATTCTGCATATGCATTGAATTATCTTTTTTTTTCATGGCTGCACAATCCGTACTAACCCCTACTTTTTCTTCTGGTTTTTTTTCCAGTTTTCTGTGGTGGCAATCTGCACCACCACCTGATCAGGGCACCATGATGTCCATGCATTGATGGATTGAAGGCCAAATGTCCACACGACCATCATCATCATCGTCTAATTCTTCCATGTGAAGCCTATAAACCATGAGGACTGATTGAGATCATTGATGGTAGGTAGAATGGCCAGTGGGGGGCTGGCAGGGTGGTCTCATGGCCTTTGTTTTGTTTTTTTCTGTCCTCCTGGCCGTCAGACTTTACTTTATTCTTTGTTACCTGGTATTGCCTAATCTTATTTTTATCCATCCATCCATTATCCAACCCGCTATATCCTAACTACAGGGTCACAGGGGTCTGCTAGAGCCAATCCCAGCCAACACAGGGCTCTAGGCAGAAAACAAACCCCAGGCAGGGTGCCAGCCCACCGCAGGGCACACACACATCAGGGACAATTTAGGATCGCCAATCCTATAAAAGTAGAACATATAAGATAAATAACATTAGAACTTGTAAAGTAGACCTGTGTACAATGTGCAATAGTCAGCAGTCCATCCATCCATTATCCAACCCGCTATATCCTAACTACAGGGTCACAGGGGTCTGCTGGAGCCAATCACAGCCAACACAGGGAGCAAGGCAGGAAACAAACCCCGCCCACCACAGGGCACACACACACTAGGGACAATTTAGAATCGCCAATCCACCTAACCAGCATGTCTTTGGACTGTGGGAGGAAACCCACGCAGACACGGGGAGAACATGCAAACTCCACACAAAAAAAGCGAACCTGTGTCTCCGAACTGCGAGGCAGCAGCGCTACCCACTGTGCCACCCTGCCACCCTATCTTATTTTTAGATTTTTTTCTTTTTTCTTTCTTCATCTTGTAGAGCACTTTGAGCGACATCATTTATATGAAAACGTGCGATAGAAATAAATGTTGTAGTTGTTGATGCTGGGAGCATCTGTAGGTGAAGAAAGATTCACGGATCTTGGCGTTGCTGACGATGCTGTGATCTTCGCGGAGTTAATGGCGCCTCTGATCGGGGTGCTCAAGAGACTGAGCGAGGAGTCTGAGTGTCCTGGATAAAAACTAAAGAGCCAGGCCTTTATTGACCTCTTGGGCACGGCCATCAGCAGTGTGTCTGTCTGCGGAGAGAGCGTCGACCTCGTCGAGAGGTTTACTTACCTCAGTGGTGACAGTCACGTCTCTGGTGACTCTTCTTATGAAGTCAGTAGACGGATTGGAAGAGTGTGGGGGGTCATGAGGTCACTGAAAGGGGTGTGTGGCGCTCCCGATATCTCGATGGTCCAAGTCTTTAGAGTCCTGGTGCTTCCTGATTGCGAGACATGGCCGCTATCCGACGAAGACTGGACTCCTTCATGTGTGTCTCTCCGGAGAGTCCTTGGGTACCGTTGGTCTGACTTTGTGTTGCTCATGGAGTCCCGAATGAGGCACATGACCTGGATGGTGAGGGAGTGTCAGTTACGACACTGCGGCCATGTGGCGTTTCCCCAAGGGTGATCCGGCTCGTAAGATCCTCATTGTTGGGGACCCGAGTGGCTGGACCAGGTCAAGGGGTCGCCCACCTAACGCCTGGCTGTGGTAGATAGAGGGTCATTTCTGGAGGGCGGGATTGGTCCGCGTGTCTGGCTGGGGGGTTACCAACCGGGAGCCCGAGTTGTTTCATCGTGTGGTGGATACCAGCGCAGGCTCCCCAGCTTGACTTGACTTGACTTGTTGTTGTTAAAAACAGCGTTTCCTTGTCTTTGTCTTTCAATAATTCAGCATTTCCAACAAATAAAACCAGACCCGGGGCCGTTCTTTGTAATTGTGGCTGTTAAAGTGTGCAATCTGTCTTGGACAGCCTAAACCCCGCTTTGCACTGCTCAAAGTTTGATCTTTGGTGGCTCTCGAGACTTATTGAGAGTCTCCTTTATGTCTCATGTAAGGATCAACGTTGTCACAGATGTTCCTCCTGACATTCCAAAGCAGACAGAAAGGAGACATGAGATACAATGGAGGTGGACTGAGTCCAAATGGAGGATTTGGTTTGAAAAGCATTTTGGGAGACCTCTTTCTAGATTTCATATTTTTTACTTATTATTTGATCAATGCCTTTATCCAAAGTGACTTACAACCTCTTAGATTTGATTTCTTTTTCCAAATTGGAGCAGAGGCAGTTGAAGTGACTTAGTGGTGTCAGTAGTGGGATCAGAACTCACATCTTCAGGGTGTGATGTCCAAGATCTTAGCCACTGTGGCCTGCAGAGGGCTCTCCTGCCACCCAATCCCGACACGGACAGACGCAGGACACAAGTTCAACCAACACGTTTTAATTAATTTTTTTTCCTTTTTCCTCATAGGAAATGCCTTCCCCCGTTTCACACCTGTATAGCAAAGTACACAGCACCAAAACACACTTTTTTTCTTCCTGTTTTCTTCCGGCACTTTCCGGTCACAAGGCCGACGACATAATTTCCCATCTAGAGGATGCCACTTTCCGGTCACGAGCTCAGTGATGTCACCTCCGGTCCAGAGGATCCCACTTTCCGGTCACAACCCCGACGACGTCACTTCCAGCCCAGAGGATGCCACTTTCCAGTCATTACCCCGATGATGTCACCTCTGGTCCAGAGAATGGCAATTTCCAGTCATGAACCCGATGACACCCCTTCTGGTCCAGAGGACGTCACTTTCTGGTCACGAACCCGATGATATCACTTCTGGTCCAGAGGACGTCACTTTCTGGTCACGAACCCGATGACACCCCTTCTGGTCCAGAGGACGTCACTTTCTGGTCACGAGCCCAATGACATCACTTCTGGTTGTGCTCATAATTACCTCACTTCCTCTGCCATACTTTAAAAACCCACCATCTCAACCTCGCCAGTCAGTCCTGTTCTGGGCTCCAGTCTGTACACAATTGTACACAAAATCAGTCATTTTGCTGCCAGGATCAATTATGCAGGAGGCTGACCTCAAAACCTTGTTTAGCTCTTTGGACTCATCTTTTGACAACAGGTACAGTTGTGCTTGAAAGTTTGTGACCCCTTTAGAAATATGACCTAAAACATCATCAGATTTTCACTCAAGTCCTAAAAGTAGATAAAGAGAAACCAGTTAAACAATTGAGAAAAAAATATTATACTTGGTCATTTATTTATTGAGGAAAATGATCGAATATTACATATTTGTGAGTGGCAAACGTATGCGAACCTCTAGGATTAGTTAGTTTGAAGGTCAGGTGTCAGGTGTTTTCAATCAATGGGATGCCAGTCAGGTGTGAGTTGGCACCCTGTGTTATTTAAAGAACAGGATCTATCAAAGTCTGCTCTTCACAACACATTTGTAGAAGTGTATCACGGCACGAACAAAGGAGATTTCTGAGGACCTCACAAAAACAAGTATGTGTGTGCCTCTCTTACTGTAACAAAGTCAGATCAATTCAGTTTGCCACAATTGAACTCCAGTCAAGTTCTTAGAAACATCTCAAGGACAACTGAAGCAAACAGGAGGCACCTGAGCACAAACTGAAGTGACACAGCAAAGGGTGCAAATACTTCTGGGGATGAGAGATTTTTAATAAATCTGAAGATTTTTTTAAAAGTATGTTTTCACTTTCTCATTATGGGCTACTGAGTGTAGACTGATGAGATTTGTCCATTTCAAATTAAACCGCCAGCACAATAAAGTGTGCAGCGAGTGAAGGGGTCTCCATACTTTCTGAATCCACTGTACATTTTTCATTTACAATTGAAGCAGTTGACTGTGTGTGCGTGTGTGTGTGTGCGTGTGTGGGTGTGTGTGTATGTTGTGTGTGTGCGCACGTGTGAGTGTGTGTGCGCATGTGTGTGTGAGTGTGTGTGCGTGTGTGGGTGTGTGGTGTGTGTGTGTGTGGGTGTGTGCGCGTGTGTGTGTGCGTGTGTGTGTGTGTGTGTGTGGGTGTGTGTGTATGTATGTGCATGGGTGTGTGTGTATGTGTGTGTGTGTGTGCGATGTGTGTGAGTGTGTGTGTGTGTGTGTGTGGTGTATGTGGTGTGTATGTGTGTGTGTGTGTGCTTGTGGATGTGTGTATGTGCATGGGTGTGTGTGTATGGTGTGTGTGTGTGTGCACATGTGTGCGTGCGTGTGTGTGCGCATGCATGTGTGAGTGTGCATGTGCATGTGGTGCTTGTGGATGTGTGTATGTGCGTGGGTGTTTGTGTGTGCGAGTGTGTGTGTGCGTGCGTGGGTGTGTGTGCTCCTTCACGCTGAACCGGGAACTTTTCTTTTCTATAACTGTTTTTTGTTTCAGACTCAGTTTCTGCAGTTGTAGTTTTTTGTTTATCTTTTGTTTTTGTGGTTTTTGTTATAATTTATTTGTCTTCTTTCGTTTACTCTCTTATTGCTGCTTCATTGTTAGCTTCTTGTATTTCATTGTTTTCTTATAAAAGTTGTGTGAGGTAACCTTGGCTTAGAAAAGAACAATACAAATAAATTGCAATACAAATAAAATAAATCCATCCATCCATCCATTTTCCAACCCGCTGAATCCGAACACAGGGTCACGGGGGTCTACTGAAGCCAATCCCAGCCAACACAGGGCACAAGGCAGGAACCAATCCCGGGCAGGACGCCAACCCACCGCAGGGCACACACACACACACACACCAAGCACACACTAGGGGCAATTTAGATGATTTTATTATTATTACCTGTATCTGTGTGTTTGCAGTGCCCTGCGAAAGTATTTGTCCTGTTTTGTCACATTACAATTTGGAATTAAAATGGATTTTCATTTGGATGTTATGTAATATTAAACAATACAGTCCAATATTGTTAAAGTGGAATGAAAATTAAATACTTTGTGGTTGAGAAAGGAACTGTATGTCACCACCGGAAAAAGTTGGGGCACCAACCTAGCCGTTCCCGTTTAATTCCAACCAAAAAATTATGGGAAAACTCAACAAAAATTAGGGCCACTATGCGTGTGTCTTTATCGAGAGCTCCATTCTGGTGGCACTTCAGGTCCGGATTGTGACATCTCTCTCTGCGGCATGTGGTCTTTTGTAGGGCTCTGGCCAGAAGGTATGGAGTGATTTGCCCTCACTGGGTGTCTTCTCGTCACTGAAAAACCTGGAAGTTAATCCTTGCCAGACACAGACGTGACACACAACAGACGTGGTCTCAAACTGACTTCCTGAGAATGATGAGTTTGGTGTTCTTCAGGGGTCACCAGGATCTGAATCCAAAGGAGCACCTTTGGGATGTGCTAGAATGGGAGACTGGCAGCATGTGCAACTGATAAATCTCTAGAAATTGTGTGATACAATCATGTCACCAATATTGGACTATATTGTTAAGCCCTTTACATATAATCCAAGTGAAAATCCATTTTAATTCCTGGTTATAATGCGACAAATCAGGACAAACACCAAGGACTAAGTAACAAGGACCAGTGCAAGGCACTATATTCACTTACCTTCTGTGGTTAGGGAGCTTGTTTGTCCATGGGAAAAAAAAAATCCTCATCATTAGTGTAAACGTTTAAGCGGCAGACGTAAAAATGACTAACCAGTGTCACACAAGCATGTCAGTGGGGTCGCCTTCCAGTAATGACCCACGGCTTTGAAGTATGGAGGAATGGAGCGAAAAGGGATCTTTGTGGTTGAACCCACCAACTCCTCCTTAGGCTCCTCTGCAGTGCTGCTCTGATGTTCTGCGGCCTCACATACTCCTGGTTGCTTGTCCTCAAGTCTACACATACACACCACCATCTCTGGTAAGACCATCTGCCACCCATTTTTTTCCAACTCCGTGAGCCAATCCAGGATCCTACCTGAACCTTGCCAGCTTCCACTCACCAAGGCAGATGAGTTTCTCTTAAGAGTTCTATCACTGTCTCCTACTACAGCCATGTTCATGTCTGGTTCCTTCAGACAGCCCCACCACTTCAGACAGTCCTTGCCCACCTGAGAAACATGTCCCTCTCAGTTTCCAGATTAGGGTTATTACTCTGCCATTCTCTCAAGATCCTCTCCTCTTGAAGGTAACCCAAAGTTCTTCAGCCAGACAATTCGACAGATGTGAAGCATTATGGTGTGCGCAACCCGAGAAAGTCCTCATGTGTGTGGCCAGGGCTCATGTCTCTGAAAATCACCAACATCAGTATTGACCTGGCCCTCCAACTCAGGTCATTAATCGGTTCTTCATCCACTCCTGAGAGCTATTTAATGACCCAGGGTTGTGAAAGAAGACAGAATGGACTTATTACTCTGCCAGCATTGATGGTAGCTGATCCTTCAAAAGACTATTGGTGCCTTCACGGTCAAACCCGCCATGTCCTCCTTCTTCCATAATTTTCTTGAACTCCCAATGCCTTGGGAACCCTGGACCTCAGCACTTCCGCCACACCAGGAAGTGTTAGGGGGAAGAGAAGCAGGGACACCCGGAGTGCTTCCGGGAGTACAGCTGGCACTTCTGCCACACGGTGGCGTGTCGGCGGGTGATGGCCGGGGAGCACCTGGAGCATATCCGGGTGAAGATAAAAGGGGCCGCCTCCCTTCATTCGAGGCTGGAGTCGGGTGGAAGTAGAACAAAGCAGGAGAAGCAAGAGTGGAGGCGCCCCGAAGAAAGGCAACGTGTGTGAGAGGCCTGGACTGTGGGGACTTGGGGTTTGTGTGCACTGATCTTTATTGTAAATAGTTGTGTAAATAAACGTGTGGTGGTGGAAAACAACATGTCTGCCTGTCTGTGCCCGGGTTCCATTCACATCTAGATTTTGAGGAACAGGTCCCCGTCTTGTACCAGACGGAGCATCCTGTCGGCTACGCCAGCTCCAGGTGCCCCCTGGCAGTGACCACCTACAGGGTTGGGCTTCCAAGCCCGCAACCTGTGGCCCCCAAAGCAACCCGGGTGGCGGCCCCCATGTGATCCAAGGTGGGCACACGCCCTCTTCCGGTCCCTCAAGGCGTCCCGGCCGGGTCGTCGCCCCTGGCGTTCCTGACAGTAGTTATCTCGTTCGCTAGCTAAGCGGATGTAAGGTACGCCCCGAGGTTGGTGCGTCAGTGAGGAGGGCCCCACCTGCTTCCCCTTGGCCCGCTGTGTCTCTCTCATATTCTTGCAAATAAATCAGTACGGCAAGCGAAGTATGATACTTAGCGCAATGAGAGAAGTCACAAAATCAGGCAGAATGTTCAAGCAAATTATAGAAAAAAAACAGATCTAAATCCGTTAAGAAGTTCTGTTGTGGAAAAGCGGACACACAGACAGACAGACAGACAGACATTGAATTTTATATATATATATATATAGATTTATACAACAGACAGGAAGTGATGTTGATTGAAGGGTGGATTCCTGGGGACTGGAAGAGGAAATGACGTCATGGTAAAGCGGGATTGCTGCGGGATTGGAAGGCAACGTGTGAGGACCAGAAGAGGAATTAGGCTGAGGTATCTTCTGTTTGGCTGAGGGACAAAGAGTTAGCAGGGAGTGCCAACCCCAGATCCGGCGGGGAATAACATTTAGTTGAGCCCATAGACTGTCTCCCATGCGTACATGTGTGACATACCAAACTTGTCCTCTGTCTCGGGTCAATAGCCAGTTCTTCTCCCATTCTCTCAAGGGTGTGAAAGACTTAGCACTTAGACAACATTGGCATTAGCTGGTCCTTATAAAAACCATTGGCGCCTTCACGGTCAAACCTGCCATCTCTCTCTCTGTTTCTCTAATGGCCGCTCCATAGTGCCATCCCGATGCTGTGGCACCACCTTCTTCCACACTTTTTCCCAGATCCATGAGCTGATCCAAATCTAGGATGTTACCCGAGGCTTGCTCAACTTCTACATTCTGGAGTTGCTTTCATGTCCAACTGCTCCAGATAGTTCAACGACATGGCTCACCCATTCTGACAATCCATGGCCACCTGATAAACATGTCCCTCTCCAGTCCTGACTGAGAACGTTACAATATAAAGAATGATCCTATTTCTACGTTTGTTTAGTTCATCGATACGTAATTGAACTGGATTAAAGAGGTCGTCACACACGTGCGCATGGGAGGCAGCTAAAAGGTCTAAACGAGAGTAATTCCACGCCAGACCAGGAGGTGGCAGAGTCTCACTTTCCTGGAGACCGTTCATGGGAAATCCCGCCTGGCCCTGATGACGTCACTTCCGGTTCCGGCCCTTCTGAGGACGTCACTTCCGGTGTGGAACCTATGAATGAAGAGCCTTCCGGTTCGGGCCCTTTTGATGACGTCACGTCCATTTCCGCCCTGAGTGACCTCACTTCCCTTGCTGGCCTTTAAAGCCGCCATATTTACCGTAACTCGTCAGTTCTGTTTTGGACTCTGTTCTGAGGACATCAGTGTGAACAATTGATCCTGTTGCAGCCGGGAAATATTATACGGGTGGCTGCCCCAAACCTTTTTATGACTCTTACGTCTATTTTTTGTGACAAGGTTCAGTATGGCTGAAAGTGAAAATACGCAGCATGGAATAAAATAGACACCATTTCCTTTATTGTTTAATGGAATATGAATCATTTTACAGTTCCTATAAAACGAAAACCATTCTTTTAACTCTCCTATGGTTCCCCACCCCTGCCAGCAGACAGCGAGATGAAACAGTGGAATGCAAAAATGCGGAGCATCTGTCTCCTGCTAAATGCTTGGTGTGTGATGAAGCCGAGGAGCCGCCCCGGCCGGTGAAGTGGTCCGCCTATCCAGTGAACGCCTGATTAGCGGCAGAGCGCCGCAGAACCAAATGAGCCCAGTGACCTCACCCTGAACCTGACGCCATGTCATTCCACCATCCAGCTAAGCATTTGCTTAGTGAAGGCCGGCGGCCCGAGTGGCCAGCATTGTCTCCACCATTGTGGTTTGGAGGGTCACCTGACCAGAAGGCTCATGTAAGCTGCGTGTGGAGTGAGAGAGAAGATGAAAGGGAGGTTGAAATGAGTCACGCTGGCCGGGGTATTTAGAAGACTGTTTTGGCAAGCACCTTAGGTAACAGTTCAAAAGGAAGAGAGAGTTGGATGGAAGCCATAGGAGAGAATAAAGGACTCTGAGCACTTCTAATCAAAAGCATCCACAAAGCCTGCAGGCCATTTTGATATTTAAAGGGACCTTGGACAATCTTATCTTTTTATTAACGTGCAGATTGAAAAGGGAGAGCGTGTAGGCCAAACGAAAGGGAGATGTCTACTAACTGCTCAAAGAGGAGCAACCAGAAGGCAACCCTGACCCATATGCTTGTATTGTCTTAGGTCAAGTGGTGGGGGCTTTAATAACAGAGGTGGGACCCTCCAGGAAGTTTATACTCCTTTTATGTCACGTCCTAAGACAAGTGGTAGAACGTTTAGAAGTTAGCGGGACGCTCAGAGAGGCATTACACATTATTAAGCAAGATCAGACCGTAATCTGACAAACGTCTGGTCCAGAATTTAGCCAAGTGTTTACTGGCAGGAACACCAGCCTGTGTCACTAAGCCACTGCAGATAATCCAGAATGTAGCAGCACATCTGCTGTTGAACCAGCAGCAGCAGACACACGTCACTCCTCTGTTCAGATGACAACATCGGGTCCTTGTAACAGCACGTATTAACGTCACATCCTTGATACTTGACTACAGCATAGTCAATGGGTCAGCACCTACCCGTATATATACAGTATAAATGGAAACACTTTTGTAGTCCTATGCTCCTTCTCGGCCACTTAGGTTTGCTGATGAATGGCGTCTGGTGCTGCCACCACTATGTGCCACCAAATCTCAGTCCAGACTCTTTTCATATGTAACTCCTAGCTGGTGGAACGAGCTGCCCACATCCATTTGAACCTCAGAGTGTGTTAAGACATATTTGAAGATTCTCTTGTTCTGTGAATTCCTTTGTGATATCAGGTGGCTGTTTGGTTTTTATAATCTGCTGTAGGTATTGGAACTTGCTTGTGATATGTTTTGAGCTCTTCACTTGTGGTGATCTATTTCATTCTCTTGTCCTGTCACACTTGTTCCCAAACAGTCCCCAGACTAAAGTTTACTTGGACTCTTTTGCATGTTGCATTGGATAAAAGTGTCTGCTGCCTATCACAGTCCCAGTGAGGCGCTATACAGGTGTATTGCCGCAGGTACAAAGGACCCCCAGTCACGTTTCCAGACACACTTTAACTGAATTGTTCATTGGCTGAAAGATCTCAGTGTAAGTGTGTCACAAAGAGGATGTGCAACATTGTTCATAATGGCACTCAGTTTTGTTTTAATCCTCTCCTCCTCTATGACCTCCAGGGGATCCTGAGATTGTGCCGTTTCAATTAGCTTGTTGATTTGGTGGGCCACTCGTGAAGTGATGTTACCATCCCAGCACACCACAGTGTAGAAACTCGCACTGGCCAGCACAGAGTTGTTGAAGATGTAAAGGGTGTCACTTCCCACAATAAAGGAACACAGTCTGCTAAGGACAAAGAGCCTGCTCTGTCATTTCTTTTATAATTTTAGCTCTGTGTTATGAGACCAGTGCAACCTGTCATTGAGGTAGTAATGGAGGAAAGAATGAAGACAAAACTGAGGGCCATTATGGTCAATACTACACATCCTCTCTCTGACACACTTTCAGGCAACAAACTAACTCAGCAGAAGTGTGTCAAGATCTATCTATCTATCTATCTATCTATCTATCTATCTATCTATCTATCTATTTATTTATTATATAATGCCCTTCATTTCTATCTATCTATCTATCTATCTATCTATTTATTTATTATATAATGCCCTTCCTATCTATCTATCTATCTGTAATATAGTGCCTTTCCTATCTATCTATCTATCTATCTAACTATTATATAGTGCCTTTCATATCTATCTATCTATCTATCTATCTATCTATCTATCTATCTATCTATCTATCTATCTATCTATAATATAGTGCCTTTCCTATCTATCTATCTATTATATAGTGCCTTCCATATCTATCTATCTATCTATCTATCTATCTATCTATCTATCTATTTATCTATAATATAGTGCCTTTCCTATCTATCTATCTATCTATCTATCTATCTATCTATCTATAATATAGTGTCTTTCCTATCTATCTATCTATCTATCTATCTATCTATCTATCTATCTATAATATAGTGCCTTTCATATCTATCTATCTATCTAGTCAGTCAGTCATTATCCAACCCGCTAAATCCTAACACAGGGTCACGGGGGTCTGCTGGAGCCAATCCCAGCCAGCACAGGACACTCTTTTGCACTAAACTCTGCTGACTTGTTCTTGAATCTCACACACATGTCGTACCAAACCACAGTAAGAGCAGGAGTTGAGGGCCAAGTGACAAATTGCATTCTCCCGTGTGAGTCAAAAGATGCCACTGGGCCATCCAGCTGCAACTTGGCACATGAAGACATAAAACCCTGTCTTTGTCTGTAGCGGCTGAGGAATGTTTCTGAAATTGCAAAGTCTTGTGACATCACCGGCCAGCTTCTCACAATGCTCCCATATAGGCAACTGCTTCGCTGATGTATGGAAAATGTAACCCATAGCAACAATATGTTCAACATGTTTCTCTCAATGCGCTTTAACTTTCTGTATTTTCAGATGAAATAGTATGTGTTACTGTACTAGTCATGGGATTACAGAATGGAGCAAGAATTCTGCATCCAGATGCACCAGGAACACTTAGTCATTGTTTCTTCTAAGTTAGAGAATAACAGCTTTAAATATGACTTGTGTGAAGCTGGGGAAAAGTTAATAGCCTTCCGTGCGTTCATCCATTTTTGGAACCCTCTCTTTCCAAACTGAGTTTGATAGGAGCAGTGGAGTTCTTGGCAAGAACATTGTGATGGGGCCATTAGGGGTGTTGTGGCACCCCAAACTTTAGACACAACAGCACAGGCACAGTTTCAGTTTCCAATAAAAAGATTTATTGCCACAAATACCTTAAAGTATCCCATAGTTCCAGCAATATGACTTTTCCCTTCTCCACTCTACCCAGGTGAGCTTCGTCCAACTACTCTCCTGACTCCTGGGTGAAGCAGAGCAGCTTCCTTTATACTGGACCCTGGAAATATAATCCGGTGCTATCACACTGCATCCAGGAAGCACTTCTCCATTAGTCGGAATGTCCCTGTGATATAAGAGTCTGCCTCCAGTGGCACCTGAGGACCCCGACAGGGTTTCTCACGAAAACTACAACTTCCATGCAGTCTTTAGGGTGTCCAAAAGGGGATGTCACCACCCAGTGTACTGGGGAAGCACCAGACCCTGTGAAGCAGTCCCCCGATGTCCATACATTATAACGGCCACTGTACCAGGAAAGGTACAACTGACCAACCTGGTCAGGATGTCTGTCTACCAACATTCTTCCATTAAATAGGCCTCACGGCCAGGTAAGCAACAATCCATCCTGGCTGAGATGCCATCCTACCCACGTTGTCTATTACAATGTGTACAAACTTATCTAATGGCTGCCTACACCCTCCTGGGTTTTCTATAGATGAGTCTGTGCTGGCCATCCAATCTGATGAGAGAGTCTTTGCATCCAATGATTCAGATCTTAATTTATCTGAATGACCTTTTTCCATATGCCGGAGAGCAGCCTGGCAGAAGAGCATTGGCACCATGTGCCATATCTGGATAAAGGAGAGGGAGATAAAGAAAAGAGGAGGTTTTAAAACAATGTGAAATGTACAGTATATTTCTATTCAAATGACTAACAAATGGAAAAGCAGTGTGCACAGCTAATCAGCAGCTCTAGTCGGGGTATGCTGGACTAAAGTTGTGGGTCTTCAGCCTGAGACCGAAGGGGGCATCTCCTATATTAGTAGGGAGACCATTCCACAGCTTCGGGGTCCTGTAGCTAAAAGCTTGACCTCACGCTGTTATTTTGTTAACCCTTGGCATCTTAAGTAGGCCGGCATCTTGAGATTTCAGTGTGACCTCTGGTTTGTATGTAATGATAAGTTCAGATAAGTAAGCAGGGCCTCGGCTATTTAAGGCTTTATACAGGAAGTTAAAAAAGAGGATTTCGAAATCAGCCCTACAGTTAACTGGGAGCCAGTGCAAGGACGTAAGGACAGGGGTTATGTGTTCATATTTACTGATTTGTGTAATAATTCTTGCAGCAGCATTTTGAATTAACGGAAAGCTGCATGAACAACGATTTGAACAGGTAAGGAATAACGCAGTGCAGTAGACATTAATTAGAATTAATTGCTCAGTCTCGCACATAAGTAAAAAAGATAATCGTCCAATATTTATATGATGAAAGAAAAACATGTTTTGGATAATTTTTAATTTTAAATGACATGCAAGTGTCAAAAGTAGCATCTAAATGGCACTTGAGAGTGGTGACGTGTTGCATTTTGGTCAGACATGCCATAAGAACTTCACTGTACTGATTTATGTTTTAAATAAGCAAACATGATGTATACATGAAGCATTAAACCAATGATTAATAGAACGTGCTATGTGTGTGTCTGTGTGCCCGTCTGGGTGGATTCACATATGTTAGGAGGATAAGGCACCAAAGGCAGCGTTTCTCAACCTTTACGTATTTGCGACCCGAGTTTTCATAACAGTTTTAATCGTGTCCCCCTAACGTTTTTTTGAATTGAGCCCACTAATACCAATTTGTTCTTTTTTAATTAATGATATATCATAGATGCATATTTTATTATACCTACTTAACTTTTATCGACATTTATCTAACTCTATATTTATTGTTCTAGTATCAGAATGTAGTTTAAGTTAATTTGTTTTGGTTTCAATAGATGTATTTTTCATATTTTTGATTCTTGGTTTTTTTTTCACATTTTCGTGCCCCCCTTTTTGTTACTTCGCACCCCCCTAGGGGGGGGCCTGCCCCACAGTTTGAGAACCACTGACCAAAGGTGTGGTGGAATGAGTCTACACCACAGAGCTGCCACCTGCCATGCCAACTAATGCCTTACCCTCTGTGAACCCGTTCACTTTGTATGCCTCTGATTTTGGTATTTCACATACAGTATCCTAAATTTTCCAGTATGTAAACATTTATTGTGATTGTGACTTATTACTATTATAATTACTAGAGGCTCCGCCCCCTGCTCACTTCGTTCGCCAACCCCCGGGTTTGGTTAACCGGATATACAATTTAAAGAGATTATTATTTTCATGGTAATTTATATATACACTACATATTTTCACTTTTACTTTAAAACTTCAGTTAAAACAATATTTGGAATTAACTTTTCTTCAAGATCGCATTGAATTTTGATTCCGTGTTTGGATTTACATCGTGACAACGCAACGTATAACTGCCTGTGAGTGAATATCATTTCTTCTCTTCTTCATACTCTTCTCTATCCATCATTCTGGTACATGTTGATCTTAGTCTCATTTGTCCAAAGAAAAATATTCCAAAACTGGAGTGTTTTTTTAAAAACTAGAGGGCTCTGCCCGCTGCTTGCTTCGCTCACCAACCCCTTGGTGGGTGCTACGTGCTAGCCACTTTGCGGCTCTGCTGCTTGCGCATGGGGAAGCGGATGTACAATTTAAACAGATTGTTATTTTCATGGGAATAGAACTATTTTACATTACCGTGTGGAATTAACCATTGTAAAAAATAGTAAAACGTAATAAATAGAAAGAAAATTATGTTTCATGTTGCGTAGAGTTATTTGTTGCGTTATACATTTTCGTTCTGTTTGGCTTTGATATTAACACACAAATACTTTTTAAACTTACTGTAAAACTTCAGTAAAAACGATATTTAGAATTAATTTTTTATCAATTTTGATTGGAGTTACATCGTGATAACGCGACGTATAACTGCCCATGAGTGAATATCGTTTCTTTCTCTCTAATAAATAAACCGACTTTTTTGAGTGTTTGCCTCTGTGATTTGTTAATTGTCATAGCAAAAGCTATTCTAACGGGAAACTGTAAACGTTTTAATATGAATGACATATCAAGATCTCCTTTGGTGTCTAATGTTATTTGCGGAACATGTACTACATTACCTTTCTTGTCACCTGTTAAACTTTTACACATTAGAATAGTTCGACCAATTTCGAATACAACTAATCTCCATCACTCAGACATAAATTACCAGCCGGTGGAAGACCAGACGGTGTTAACGTTTGTAGATATTCTTTGTGATACTGTAAGTTGATATTTTCATCTTCCGCACTGTCACCACCAACTGCTTCAGCAAACTCTATTGAAACGCAATTTTCACGTTAATTCGTTTGACTTCCTCGTTTCTCGCTGCCATATTTAGATGAATGGGTGATTCTAAGCTGGACCTTCGTAAGTGTGTGTGTGTGTGTGTGTGTGTGTTCATAAGTAAGCCCTTTAATGGATTGGTGTCTGTCCAGGTTAAGTGCCAGAATGCACCTGATGATCGTGGTCTTGTTTGAAAATAGTTGTAAGTATGGCGTGACTTGAAAGAATCTCATGGCAACAGTCTCTGTCTCACGTGACCTCCTTCCAAAAAGTCATTTTTTGTCGCAGGATTAGTCTTGTCTCATCCCAAGATTTTTTATTATAATAGAGAGATTATTATTATTCTTAGTATCATCATCATCATCATTATGTTTTTGTCCAAGATGACCTACAAGATCAAGGTACCTTATTTCACTGACGTGAGATGAAGGACTGGGATGAAGTCTGTTAGATAGCTTTTCTTCATGTGAAGAACTACAGACAAGTAGTGGTGGAGAGCAGAACTTTTTAGGGGTCTCTTAACTTCATGCTGTTTTGAATAATTGAGGTGAATGGGATGGACAAGTTTGTCGGGATGAATGGCTGATTCTCATCACAATTTTTGTAATGTTCTCATGTTCTAATAAAGCTAACACCCACACTGTAATTAGCCCCAACATGATAACCTAAACAAGACCACGTTATAGGATCACCTTCCTGGCTCCTCAGGGGTATGTAATAAGACTCCAAGACGAGAGGGGGCGCTGGCTGTTTCTAACATTACAGCTTGCTTCTGTCTTCACAGATCCAAGAAAATGCCCAGTGAGGTCAACTGACTCCGCCCCTTCCAGGCCAAGTCCAACAAAGCCAGATATCTCACTTTGGTTGAAGCCAAACCTGAAGATGGAGCTCCTCAAAGCCCAAACGAGCAGCATTTACAGACCTAGAGAAGGTTATAGCCTGCATTTCTGTTGTTGGATGGCACTATGCATCTGTTTTGATTTTAGTTTACAGTAATTCCTCCTTGATCGCGGGGGTTGCGTTCCAGAACCCCCCGCGATAGGTGAAAATCCATGAAGTAGAAACCATACGTTTATATGGTTATTTTTATATATTTTAAGCCCTTAGAAACTCTCCCACAATGTTTTTAAATTTTCTTCGCACAGTTATACAGTAAACCCTCGTTTATAGCGGTTAATCCACTCCAGACAGATAAATGAATTTCCACGAAGTAGGATTCTTTATTTATAAATCTAATATTTTCGCAGTTAGAGCATAGAAAACCTGTTTACGACCTTTAAATACGTTTTTTAAACGTATTATTAGAGCCCTCTAGACATGAAATAACACCCTTTAGTCAAAAGTTTAAACTGTGCTCCATGACAAGACACAGATGACAGTTCTTTCTCACAATTTAAAGAATGCAAACATATCTTCCTCTTCAAAGGAGTGCGCGTCAGGAGCAGAGAATGTCAGAGAGAGCGAGTAAAGCAAACAATCAAAAATCAATACGGGCTGTTGGGCTTTTAAGTATACGAAGAACCCGTGATAAAGCGGCCGCAATGAAGGGATCAATGTGAAGGTAGTCTTTCAGCATTTTTTAGAGGAGCGTCCGTATCTTCTAAACAAACAGCCCCTCTGCTCACAGCCCCTCCGTCAGGAGCAGATAATGTCAGAGAGAGTGAGAGAGACAGAGAAAAGCAATACGGGCGGTTAGAGCTTTGAAGTGTGCGAAGCACTGCGTGGGAAGCATATCGTATATCATTGAGGAGTTTTATTTAATATGTAACATGTGCTCTGATTGGGTAGCGTCTCAGACATCTGCCAATAGCGTCCCTTGTATGAAATCAACTGGGAAAACAAACTGAGGAAGCATGTACCATAAATTAAAAGACCCATTGTCCGCAGAAATCCGAACCAGCAAAAATCCGTGATATATATTTAGATATGCTTACATTTAAAATCCGCGATGGAGTGAAGCCGCGAAAGTCGAAGCGCGATATAGCGAGGGATTACTGTATTTGTTTAATTAAATGGGACAATTGGTGTCCCAACAATTCTTTTGGACCCGATCCACACTTAAACCATAATATGTAACAACAAGACCAGATAAATTGTCCAAGAAATATCAACACAATTCACGACAGCAGCTTATCTCTTATTGTATTATTCTGCCTATTCTTTCATTGTTTTTTTCTGCAAAGTAAATTTATCTTCTACGCTGTTTTTTTATTTTACGAAAAATTAACTTTCACTTTCCATTCATACTTACAATGTGGCTTTGGACTTCTTATTTTAAATTACCGTTCGCATTTAAAATGACCATGCTGCCATTTTGTTTTCTTGTAGGTGCCAACATTTTGCGATGGCATGACAACGGTTGCTAGGTACCCAGACGTCACATGATGTAACATCACTGGCGTGAAAATATATGAAGGGGACCTACATGGAGATCAAGGTCCAAGATCATGGATGTTCTCAAGACTTCTCTTACAAGTGCCTAGTTTGATTTCTGTCTATGGACGCAGGCTTATTGGTTCTTGACGCTGTAATTTCTTTCACGTTTTACTTTACATGAAAGACTGGCTTGATTTTTTTTTTTTTTTTTGCTTCTGACCCTTCACTAGTTTACTGGCTGTGTTTCGTTTCTTGATCCATCCTGCTCTCAAAAACATCTACCTGAGGAGTTGTCCCTCTGTGTCTACAACAGAGAAGCTTTTTAGCCTTGGAGTTACAAAACAGATTTGGTTATTTAGATTCTTCTTTACTGACTGATGGTCAAAAAAATAATGTAATTGGGGTTTTTTTATGTAGTTTTAGGGCTTTCATAAAAATCTGATTATGTTGTAGGCCACATTTATGCAGAAGCAGAGAAAATTCTGGAAGGTTTATGAAGTTTCTAGCACCACTGTATTCTCATCCACCAACATCTGGGGAACGTGTTCTTAAGTTTCTGTGGCTTCCCTGTCATTTATCTACTGTACATCGTCTTCTCAATGTTCATTTTATTTTACAAATGCAAGCACTTTTTCCCAAGCTAATAATATAATAGAAGCAAACAACAAGAAGATGGCACCACGAACCTTCTGAAAACAAACATGAATTGGGCTTCCTTACCTGGCCAGAAGGTTCTGAGAAGGGATGGACCAACTGGATAGATGGGTATCCCAACTGGGATGGGTTGATGTTCCCCCTTTCCTGACTGGGAGGCTGTCATAGAGTACAGGAGGAAGAAGTCTGTCTCCTGGGGCACCCTAGTATGATAGATGGCAGCATCTCTCTGGTGGGCCTCCCATTTGGGCATCCTAAGGACGGCATGGGAGCTATAGTCCACAAAGGGTAGCCGTGCTGGGGTCCTTGGGTGCCATCAAGGGTAGCTGCCAGGATGTTCTTGGAAAGTTTCACCTGAATCAGAGGGGCAATGTTGTCATACTGCTTGGTCCATTTTGAAAATGAGCTTCTCTGCTTCTCCTGGATGAGTTGGACGTAAAAGAGGAGAAGGACAACACTCTGCCAGGAAGGAGAAAAGAAGATCAGACAAAATATGGAAGGAATAAGTTTCCCTTAAGATAAAAAGTGCTTTGAACCTGGGAGAGCTGCCGGTGAAGCTGTGCCTGTGTGTTTGGGGGGGTCTGAGACACCCACCCCATTGGTCACATTGGCCAGTTTGATCCATGGTGCTTTAGTATCATTTTCCAATGAATATTTTGCACAGTTAAACTTTTGTCTTCCTTGTTCCTTGAAAATACAATGCAGTCCTTTAAAAAGTGCCCAGGTCTTCTTCTGTCCCCTGTAGTGCTGCCAACTTGATGGCATCAGGACTAAGAGAACAAGAAAACGCAGTGCAGCCTTATGGGAATCGTGTGGCTGCTTCTGATGCTGAAGTTGGCATGTTTTCTAAATTCCCTAAATTTTCCACCATGTAAATATTAATTGTGACGCGGTGTACAGCACTTTTATAATCCATCGATCCATTATCCAACCCGCTATATTCTAACTACAGGGTCACGGGGGTCTGCTGGAGCCAATCCCAGCCAAAACAGGGCACAAGGCAGGGCGCCAGCCCACCGCAGCACTTTTATGATAATAATAATAATAATTATTATTATTATGCACTGTATTTATCTGATGTCTTCATCCAAGGTGACTTACCAGATTGGCTGAAATGAAGTGAAGGGTGCCGGGATGAAGTCAGTGACTGGCACTCAGACTGGTGCTTTGCGTCATTTCCAGGCCATTCCCATGCATGTTTTTGATTTTTAGCGAACTGCTTAGTAACCAGGCCACCCGACGTACCCTGTGGCCCACATTTCTGGCATAAACAATGAAGAAAACATCTAATTATAGATTCCATTGGCCAAGTCACAGAACTGCTAACAAACATTTGTTTTCATGTTGCACAAAAATGGCTCGGGAGGAGAACATCTTTAATATTTGTGCCACAAGATGATCCCTTGTGGTTGTCCTATTTATATTTTTGTTTATGTTGTGGGGGGGTGGATGGGGGTGTAGGCTGCTGGGTGTGGCTCAAGTGGTCCGACAGGCTCTGAGCCATAACAACACGACCACTTCCTCACCTAAATGCTCAATGTGAGCTTTTGTAGGCTGCATTGCCAGCTGATGAATTTCAAGACTAAAATAAAAGAAGAATCCTGCTGGCATAAACTCCAGGAGCCTGATCTTTATGCATTCCGGGCCTTTTTCTGGAAGTGCTTATGGAGAACGCTATCTCCAGTGCCGCCGGTTTATGAATGAGAAAGCAGCTGTGTGCAACTTCTTGAGAAAACGCTGAAAACAATAAACTGACAGGAGCCGCAATCAGCGCTAATGTGCCTAGCATATGTGGCGGCAGAGACCTGTTCACCTGGCGGAAAATAACAATGGCACGGCGGTGCAGGAAACGAGTCTGAGCCATGATTCACTGACGGCTCCATCAGAAACCCGGCGTTGCAGACGTGGAAGGGGCTCTTAGCCCGCCGCCTAATCATCGTGCAGCACTGATGTTCGTCGACGCGGGTCAGGACTCTGCCTCCCAGCTAAAATCCACTTCTTCCATGGCAGTTGGTATTCACACTTCAGGACAAACGGCAAACTCTTTCTGTCAGATTGACTCTACCCAAATAGATTTATTATGTGAATAACAACAACGACATTTATTTCTTTAGCATATTTTCACAAATGATGTAGCTCAAAGTGCTTTACATGATGAAGAAAGAGAAAAAAGAATTAAAATAAGGGAACACTAATTAACCTCGTAACCTCAGATCCTCAAATGAGTGTCTCCTTAGAATTCCAAGAACAAAACTTAAAAGAAGTGGTGAGGCGGGCGGCCTTCTGCTGCTATGCACCTAAAATCTGGAATAGCCTGCCAATAGGAATTCGCCAGGCTGATACAGTAGAGCAGTTTAAAACACTGCTGAAAACACATTACTTTAACATGGCCTTTTTATAACTTCATTTTAATCGCAATTTAACTTAATCCTGATACTCTATATGTTCAATCTCCTCAAAATAACTATTCATGGTGGCTCTAAAATCCATACTGACCCCTACTCTCTTTTCTGTTTCTTTTTCCGGTTTCTTTGTGGTGGTGGCCTGCGCCACCTCCACCTACTCAAAGCTTCATGATGCTCCAACAATGATGGACGGATTAAAAGGCAGAAGTCTACGTGACCATCATCATCATCAAGCCCTTCCGTGAGAACCCTAAATCCAAAGAGGACTGTTTCATTTATGTTAGGTAGAATGCCCAGAGGGGACTGGGTGGTCTCATGGTCTGGAATCCCTACAGATTTTATTTTTCTCCAGCCGTCTGGAGTTTTTGTTTTTCTGTCCCCTGGCCATTGAACCTTACTCTTATTCGATGTTAATTAATGTTGATTTATTTTGTTTTATAATTGTGTCTTTCATTTTTCTATTCTTTAATATGTAAAGCACTTTGAGCTACTGTTTGTATGAAAATGTGCTATATAAATAAATGTTGTTGTTGTTGTTGTTAACATAGAATAAAAGTAAGGCCAGGGAGGACAGAAAAATCAAAAAAAAAAAACTCCAGACGGCCGAAGGAAAAAAAAAAAAATCCGCTGGGGGTCCGAGGCACGAGACCACCTAGTCCCCCTTAGGCATTCTACCTCACATAAATGACCTCAATCAGCCCTCATTGTATTCAGGGTTCTCATGGGAGAACTTGATGATGACGGTTATGTGGCATATATAAAACCTGCCTATCAAAAGTATTCAAATCTTCACATCTTATTGTTATGTAATAACATCACAGCAGATTTTATTTTGACTTTTTTTTGACACTGAAAAGGTCTCTTTAATGTCAAAATGAAAATAGATCTCTGCAAAGGAGTCGAAATTAATTATAAATGTAGCACGTAAACTAGTCATGCGGCTTTATTGTCATGCCATCCATACGCCCTATGGGAGACAGTTTATGGGTGTTTTTCAGCCAATCCAGTAACATTCACTCCTTTTCTCATTCTGCAGACCCTCATCAGAACCCGCCTCTTATAGGCGTCACTTCTGCCTCCCAAGGTCCCGCCTAATGACTCCATCACTTCCGGTTCAGGTTCACTCAAGATCCCAGCTCTTCCTGTTCCTATAATATGAATCTGCCACCATCGTGTCTTACCTCAGTCCCACACTGAACTTCTGTCTGTAAAGACATTTTTCTTATTTTGCCTTATTTTCAAGTACGCAGGGTATATCGGAACTCCAGCCACCATAAAAAAATCTGAACTAGTGCAGTGCTGAGGTGTCACCTGTTGCATGGCTGCGCTCGGGTCCTAACCTGGGGTCCTGAGTTGGTTTGTCATGTGGTGGGTGTAGCAATGCTCTGTTTTCAGCACCTGCTCCTAACCTCAACCGCATGGTATAACACCTTCACAACATTCAGCCAAACCAAGACCACTCTCAAGGAGGTGGGCCTGTCATTGCCAAAGTCTACACAATGAAGAGAGGTCTTCATGAATGTTAACACAAAGTGCAAGCCACTGGTAAACCTCAATCATAGGAAGGGCAGATTAGGCTTTACCAGAAAACATCTCTCTATTATAAAAGAAAATCTTGAGCCGAGACGAGACTATTGCCAAGAGATTTTCTTAAGTCCCGCCCTCCTCTCAATCATTGCTGATTAGCCGCCCACACCCGCGGTCCTCTCGCCTCCCATTCGTGTGAATGCTTTTGCCAGACACAGTTCCTGCACTCTCAGCTCTTATAAATTGTTTTTTTCAATTTAAGTTCCCAATAAACAAAGACTTATTATGTCCAAATCTTATTGAAGAATTTCATCCCAAAGGATTATCAACAGGGCGGCACGGTGGCGCAGTGGTAGCGCTGCTGCCTCGCAGTTAGGAGACCCAGGGTCCTCCCTGCGTGGAGTTTGCATGTTCTCCCCGTGTCTGCGTGGGTTTCCTCCGGGCGCTCCGGTTTCCTCCCACAATCCAAAGATATGCTGGTTAGGTGGATTGGCGATTCTAAATTGGCCTTGGTGTGTGTGTCCTGCGGTGGGTTGGCACCCTGCCTAGGATTGGTTCCTGCCTTGTGCCCTGTGTTGGCTGGGATTGGCTCCAGCAGACCCCCATGACCCTGTATTCGGATTCAGCGGGTTAGAAAATGGATGGTTGGATGGATGGATTATCAACAGAAGAAATGATTACACGGGCAATCCTAGCACCAAGAAACTATGAAGTCAAATGAATTAACGCAAAAACTGTCGATCGGTTACACAGAAAAATTGGCTGAATGCATTTCAACCTATGCAATCACGCATACTGTTTTCAGTGGAACACGTTGATCTGTGAGTTGCATAAGAACGCTACCTGAGTGAACTTTTTTTTATTTTCAATGTCGGGTAAGGTTTATTAAATGACCTGCAGTGTGAGGGAGCGCCAGTTACGGCACTACGGCCATGTGGCGCATTTCCCCGAGGGTGATCCAGCTCTTAAGATCGTCATTGTTGGGGACCCGAGTGGCTGGACCAGGCCAAGTGGTCACCCACGTAACACCTGACTGCGGCAGATAGAGGGTCATTTCCGGAGGGTGGGACTGGACCGCGTGTCTGCCTGGGGGGTGGCCAACCGGGATCCTGAGTTGTTTCGTCGTGTGGTGGGTGCGGAAACGCGATGTACCAGTGCAGGCTCCCCAACTCGACTTGAATTATAGATATGTACATAAATACCGGGGCAAAATACAGGGAGTGCAGAATTATTAGGCAAGTTGTATTTTTGAGGATTAATTTTAATATGGAACAAACACAGTGCTATCAGTCAATCCAAAATGTTAATAAACCTGAAACCTGAATGTTTCACAACGGAAATGTGAGTGTGAACATCATCAGGGCAATACATATGTGCGCACAATTATTAGGCAACTATTAGTGTGCAGATTTATTATGCAACTAAAGGAAAAATGAAAATTTTCCCATCTCACTTGTTTCTTTTCATCTGTTATAGTGAGAATAATAAACAAACACCTCAAAATTTACAAATAAACATCTCTGACATTTCAAAAAAAATAAATCAATCAATCAATGACCAATATAGCCACCCTTCTTTCCAATAACAGTCATAAGCCTTTCCATTCATGGAGTCTGTCAGTTTCTTGATCTGTTGACGATCAGCTTTTTGTGGAGCAGTGACTACAGCCTCCCAGACACTCTTCAGAGAGGTGTATTGTTTTTCTCCCCCGTAAATCTAGCATTTAAGAAGTGCCCACAAGTTCTCGATAGGGTTTAGGTCAGATGAGGAAGGGGCCATGTCATTATTCCTTCATCTTTAAGGCCTTTACTGGCTGGCCACGCAGTGGAGAACTTCGATGCAAGTGATGAAGCATTGGCCTGCATAATAATCATGGTCTTCTTCCTGTATCACTGTTTGAAGAAAGTGTCTTCGAAAAACTGGCAGTAGGTTTGGGAGTTGATTTTGAGTTCATCTTCAATGCAAAAGGTCCAACTAGCTCATCTTTAAAAATACCAGCTCATACCAGTACCCCACCTCCACGTTGGAGTGGAGCTCTGTGCCCATTACTGATCCACAGGTCCATCCATCTGGTCCATCAAGAGTCACTCTCATCTCATCGGTCCATAAAACCTTTGAAAAAAATCTGTCTTCAGATATTTCTTGGCCCAGTTTTGACGTTTCAACTTATGTTTCTTGTTCAGTGGTGGTTGGGTTTCAGCCCTCCTTACCTTGGCCATGTCTTTGAGCACTGAACACCTTGTACTTCTGGGCACTCCAGGTAGGTTGCAGCTCTGGAATATGAAAGTACTGGAGGATAATGGGTTCCTGGTAGCTTCACGTTTGATTCTTCTCAAATCTTTGGCAGCTAATTTGCGTCTTTTGTTCTCAACACGTTTCTTGCGACCCTGTTGACTATTTGCAACAAAATGTTTGATGGTTCTGTGATCACACACCAATATCTTAGCAATTCCAAAAGTGCTGCATTCCTCTGAAAGACTTTTTACAATTTTTGACTTTTCAGAGTCAGTTAAATCTCTTTTTTGGCCCGTTTTGCCCGAGGAAAACTAGCTGCCTAATAATTGTGCACACCTTGATATAGGGTGTTGATCTCCTTAGGCCACACCCTCCCTCATTACACAAATACACATCACCTGACGTGCTTAAATCCAATAAGCATTCAAGTTAATACAGCTTGGAGTTGGAATATACGCATTAAAAATGATGATATGGTCAAAATACTCACTTGCCTAATAATTGTGCACACAGTGTATAGTGTTGGCAAAATGTGTGTGTGTGCTTGATGTGGGGGGGCAACTTATCCGGATACCGAAAAGCAGCACTTGGGTGGGTTCAGACTTAAGGCAGTCATTGAGTGAAAAGGACATTCAACCAAATATTGAAAATGTTCTTTATATTTATGATTATATTAGTTTGTCCAAATACTATTGAGCCCCCTGGAAATGGGGGGACCATGTATGCAAATGGCTGTCGCTTCTAAATGGCTCTTACAATGTTTTGCTTAAACCCCTTGAATTAAAACTGCATGTCTACACTTCAACCACATCTTGAATTGCTTCATGTCAAATCCATTGTGGAGGTGCACAGAGCTACAATTATAAAAATCGTTTCACTGTCCAAATACTTACAGACCTAACTGTAAGTCGAAAGCAAAGTTTTTTCTTTCTATGTGATATAAAGGATTGTGAATCCCAAACGTTAACACAGTCAAAGGAGTATCAATATACAAACAAGCCAGCCGACATGAATAATACACAGGCATGTGAAGACTGCAGTGATGTGTACGCCATTAAGTGCACGAGATACCAAGTCTTCAATCTGCAAGTCCCCAAGTGTCACCTGTTACTTCAGAGCGCCTGTATGCAAGCTATTCCTGTGTTTTTAGAAGCATCCCAAGCATGCCTTACAGCTGTCCCATAAAAATAGACAAGAAATGCAAATGCTCTCCGAGTCCCTGTCATTTTCACACCCGTGAGGAACGCCTGCATAAGCAAGAAGGAGCCCGAGGTCAAAGAGATGATAGAATGCTCATTTTTAATGTGCTAAATGTGCCTCTGCTCACTGGGTAATTCAACATATTGTACAATTTATACTGGATAATTATTAATAAAATTTTGTTTTTGGTAGTGACAATACTGAGTGTTTTATTTCATTTGTGCTGGCCCAATCAACTCACATATTAACACAATAAGAATTGATAGATTTGATCAGAGCCTTCACTTGTACCAACATGGACTACAGATGGCATGCTGGACTCGCCGGTAATCCCACAGGATAAAACAGCTTGGAAACTGAGCATCCTGATCAAGACTGTGCTGTTCACTTACAAACACAGTCTACAACAATAAGGGTCTTACTTGTCTTTATTTAGGAGCCACGTTTACAATAAAACATGCATTGTCATTAACTGAAAATTCAGCTTTTATATACAGGAACAAAATTACAGGGAAAGGATTGTATACTATTGGCTCCAGCAGACCCCCGTGACCCTGTATTCGGATTCAGTGGGTTAGAAAATGGATGGATGGATGGATTGTATACTCTGCGGTGGGCTGGCGCCCTGCCCGGGGTTTGTTTCCTGCCTTGCGCCCTGTGTTGGCTGGGATTGGCTCCAGCAGACCCCCCGTGACCCTGTAGTTAGGATGTAGCGGGTTGGACAATGGATGGATGGATGTACTTACTTAGTCATGTTCAAAGCTGATCTAAAAAATTGGAGAAGAGCATTTACACACGGCTCCATTAGCCTAGGCTTGAATCCCAGCCTGGACGCTGCCCGTGTGGCAGAATCTTTACGTTCTCATCATGTCTGTGTGGGTTCTGTGCCTGTTTGAATCCCAAAGACTTGCATGCCAGGGTAACTCACCGCCCCAAATTGGCTTCATGTGAGGGAGTGTAAGAGGTGGGTATGAGTGTGCCCTGTAATAGCAATAGACTGGCACAGCAAACTGTTTCTTGATTGATGCAGATCACTAGTTTATCCATCCATTTTCCAACCCGCTGAATCCGAACACAGGGTTACGGGGGTCTGCTGGAGCCAATCCCAGCCAACACAGGGCACAAGGCAGGAACCAATCCTGGGCAGGGTGCCAACCCACAGCAGGACACACACAAACACACCCACACCAGGGCCAATTTAGAATCGCCAATCCACCTAACCTGCATGTCTTTGGACTGTGGGAGGAAACCCACGCAGACACGGGGAGAACATGCAAACTTGTAAAGTAGACCTGTGTACAATGTGCAATAGTCAGCAGTCCATCCATCCATTATCCAACCCGCTATATCCTAACTACAGGGTCACAGGGGTCTGCTGGAGCCAATCACAGCCAACACAGGGAGCAAGGCAGGAAACAAACCCCGCCCACCGCAGGGCACACACACACTAGGGACAATTTAGAATCGCCAGTCCACCTAACCTGCATGTCTTTGGACTGTGGGAGGAAACCCACGCAGACACGGGGAGAACATGCAAACTCCACACAGGGAGGACCCGGGAAGCAAACCCGGGTCTCCTAACTGCGAGGCAGCAGCGCTACCACTGCGCCACCGTGCCGCCCAATCACTAGTTTAACAAAAAATATAGTGTATTCAGAAGATGTGATTTTAAATGGATGGGAGACCAACTAGAAGAGATGTTGTTGAGGTCAGCAGGGGGCGCTCACCCTGTGGTCTGAACGTGGATCCCAATACCCCAGTGCAGTGGCGGAGACACTGTCATAGAAAAATGGTGCCGTCCTTTGGATGAGATGTAAAATCGAGGTCCTGACTCTCTGGGGGGTCATAAGAGATCCCTGGGAATCCTTCATAAAGAGTAGGGTGTATATGATGTCCTGGCAAAATTGCCCACCACGGCCCAGTCATTCTGACTCCTTAAAATTCACTAACTGGTGTGAAGCCAGGGGCACATACAGACGCCCTAACCCCGACACAGACAGACTGAGACACAAGTTCAACACAGCATACGTTTATTTTGCGCTGGGGAGCGTTTTCCCTTTGCTCCCCACTACAACACAGTACAGTAAAACACAGTCCTCTCTTCTCCTCTTTCTCTCTGGTTGCCTTCACTCCTCCTCAGCAAGCTGTGTCCTCCACTGCCCGACTCTAGCGACTGGTGTAGTGGCGACTGGCTCCTGTAGTGCTCCAGGTGTCTGGTGATCTTCTTCTGGCAGCACTTCTGGGTGTAGCAGAAGCCCAACGCAGCAGGGCTATGTAGGCCTAGCAGCACCCCCTGGGCGGACGGAACCATACAGGGCTGTAGCAAACTCCATCTCCCAGCAGGCCCTGCGGGAATCCGTGGTGCTGTAGCAAGCAACCCAGGGGGCTACCCTCTATCGTCCCAGGGGAGGTAAAGCCCTGAAGACACTCTCCCCTCCGGCCCATCCATTATACAGGCGTCCCGGCCGTGTAAGGGCCCCAGCTATCCACCTCACTGGCTAAATATCTCTCACCTCTTCACAACCTAACAGGTAATGTGTTGGTGGATACTGGCGCAAAATGGCTGCCGTCGCATCATCCAGATGGATGCTGCACATTGGTGGTGGTTCCCCACTCCCTGTATAAAATGCTTTGAGTAGTGAGGAAAGCGCTATGTAAATGTAAAGAATTATTACTTTTGCCCATCAATAATAATCAATAACCCATAATGACAAAGTGAAACCTAAAAGTTTTCCAAAAGATCTGCCAATTTATTAAAGATCAAATACTGATATCTCTCATTCCTAGAAGTATTCAGACACTTAATTCAATACTATTTAAAATCCACTTTGGCCGATATTCCATCTTTAAATCTTCTTAGAGCAGGTTTGTCAAACTCGGATCCCGGTAGGGCCACAGTGGTTAACAGAATTTCATTCTAACCCTTCTCCTAATCAGTGTGAAGTTTTCATTGCTAATTAACTTCCTTTCCCTTCATTTTAATAATCCTGTTTTTAAGGATTCAGTCCTTTGAATTGATTCTTTTCTTCGTTTAATGGCAGACAAACAGAAATGAGATGTGAAACATGCCAACAGATGACCAGGTAAATGTGGGCTTCAAACCAAATTTGGGCTTCAAACCAATTTCACTCCTACTAGTTTCTTAATGAGAAGCTGATTCTTCCTGCTAATTAAGCCCATCATTCAATTCCATGGTTTATTGCTGCTCTCATTCTGCCACAGCAGACATTTCCAAAAATGTTAATTTTCTGTTTTTTCTAAGAACATCGTTCAAAAGAGATCAACCTTACTGAGACCTTCTCCTTTGTTTATTTTCAGATATTGTGTGGTGGGCACAGGTGAGCTGGTCATGTGGCAGCTTTTTTGTATCTCACTATTGTTTGGCTACTAACCAAGGAAAAAAGAAATCACTAAGGGGCCCGAGTCAAGTTAATGAAAACTAAGGTGAAAGAAACGAATTAGCAGCAAAATCTGGTCACTAATTGAGAAGATGGTTAGAATGAAAACCTGCAGCCACTGCGGCCCTCCAGGACTGGAGTTCAACATCCCTTCCGACTTACTCTAAGACAGAGGTGTCGAACTCCAGTCCTGGAGGGCCGCAGTGGCTGCAGTTTTTCATTCTAACCATCTTCTCAATTAGTGACCAGATTTTGATGCTAATTAACATCTTCAGCCTTAGCTTTAATTAGCTTGACTCGGGCCCCTTAGTTGTTTTTTCCTTAATTAGCAGCCGGACAGTAATGAGACATAAAACAAGCAGGACATGACCAGCTCACCTGTACCCATCAAACAAAATCTGAAAATAAAAACGAAGGTCTCAGTAAGGTTGATCCCTCAGGCAGGGCCGGATTAAGACCAAATTTGGGCCTGATGCTGCAGCGTAAAAAAGGCCTATTTTTTCTCGGCATTGGTGCCTGTGCATTTGACACTCACCATACATGTGCACTCAGACCGACCAAGGAGCCTTAATTGCTGCGACGCAACCATCCATCCATTGTCAAACCCGCTGAATCCGAATACAGGGTCACGGGGGTCTACTGGAGCCAATCCCAGCTAACACAGGGCACAAGGCAGGAACCAATCCTGGGCAGGGTGCCAACCCACCGCAGGACACACACAAACACACCCACACACCAAGCACACACTAGGGCCAATTGAGAATCGCCAGTCCACCTAACCTGCATGTCTTTGGACTGTGGGAGGAAACCCACGCAGACACGGGGAGAACATGCAAACTCCACGCAGGGAGGACCCGAGAAGTGAACCCGGGTCACCTAACTGCGAGGCAGCAGCGCTACCACTGCGCCACCGTGCCGCCCGTGATGCAACCAGCCAGCCTTTATTAAACATAAATAATAATAATGACATACTATCTTAACAACTCGAGATTAATATGAAACTATGTAAAATCGACATTCAATAGCAATTGTCTGAAAAGTGCACTTAATGCAGAAAACCTAACAATGAAATACGCAAAATTTCGCAATTCTCTTACAAAACAGAGTAAGAAAAAAATTAATTTGCAGAGACATTGGGTCAAAGTGACTCAGTTCAGGCTCTCTGAGGGTAAAAATTTGTCCGCGATTTAAATTTCATAACAGACCAAAATCCTGTCGAGAATTTTTAAAATTCTAAACATCCATGCCGGGCCCGCGGGCCAGCTTTTAGTTTCATCTTTACAGATAACCATTTAAATAGCCATCGATTTTTACTGTACAACTAACTTTCAAGGTGAAAAATGTACTACGTGGCACTTACCGAACAATAATAAAGTGGCAAGAATCCCCAAGAGGGCGGCACGGTGGCGCAGTGGTAGCGCTGCTGCCTTCGCTTCCCGGGTCCTCCCTGCGTGGAGTTTGCATGTTCTCCCCGTGTCTGCGTGGGTTTCCTCCCACAGTCCAAAGCCATGCAGGTTAGGCGCGTTGGCGATCCTAAATTGTCTCTAGTGTGTGCTTGGTGTGTGGGTGTGTTTGTGTGTGTCCTGCGGTGGGTTGGCACCCTGCCCAGGATTGGTTCCTGCCTTGTGCCCTGTGTTGGCTGGGATTGGCTCCAGCAGACCCCCGTGACCCTGTATTCGGATTCAGCGGGTTAGAAAATGGATGGATGGATGGAATCCCCAAGATATTGCAAAAAAACGCAGCTAAATTACTAAGTAAACTGTTTAACGTAAAATTGATAGCATTAACTTGAACTCTTTGGTTAACAATAAACACAATGACGTTATAGTTACGTCACAGCGCGAAGAACAATAGTAACTGTATAATAAGTAACTCTGTGTCTAGGCGTCCGAAAGTCGGACTCCAAATTTCATTCTAAGAATTATTTTGAGGTTAATATAGCAAAGGAAAACTGTTCAGCTTCCGGAAAATTCTCATCTGTTTTCATCTGGGCATATTTCAGGACTGAGCCTAATGCTGCAGCATCAATAGCACCCACCTTAATCCGGCCTTTGCCCTCAGGTTACCAAAACATTTTAAGAGTTCTTAGAAAAAAACAGAATATCAACAGTTCTGGAAATGTCTGCTGTGGCAAAAGGAGAGCAGCAACAAGCCATGGAATTGAATAACGAGTTTAATTAACAGCAAGAATCAGCTTCTCATTAAGGAACTGGTTGGACTCTGAAGCCCCGATTTAGCTGCTCATCTGTTGGCTCATTTCAGGTCTCATTTCTGTTTGGCTGTCATTTATTGAAGAAATGAATCAACTCAGAAGACTTAATCCTTAAAAACAGGGCTATTAAAGTAGAGGGAAAAGAAGTGAATTAGCAGTGAAAACTGGACACTGATTAGAAAAAGGGTTAGAAAGAAAACCTGCACCCACTGCGGCCCTCCAGGCCTGGAGTTCGACACCCCTGTCTTAGAGTAAGTCTCTACAAGCTTTGCATGCCTAGATTTGGGCAGTTTATCCCATTCTTCTCAGCAGGTTCTCTCAAGGTTCGTTAGGCTGGATGGGAAGCATCTGTAAACTGCCATCTTCACGTCTCTCCACACATGTTCTATGACCGTGGTTCCCAAACTCGATCCTAAGGACCCACTGTGGTTGGTCTTTTGTCCAGCCAAATTAACAATTAGTGATAATAATTGATCTCAATTATTTAGATGGTCTTTTTTCCCCTTCTCTTATTCTGCCTTTAGAAAAGCACATTAGTATGATGTTTACATTTACAGCATAAGACATTTAGAAATATTTCTACTTTTGCTTTAAATGCTTAACTCTCTTTTGTTGTTGTTCGATTGTTTTCTGGAGTTTGCACCCTTCATTGTATCCTAATGATGACAATTAAAACAAACAGAACTGACAGCCAGGTAAACAACACTGAATGATGAAAGGCTGCAATAACTTTAGCGTCAGACCCACTAATTAGTAGATAATAAATTAAACAATCGGAACACATGGAAAAGCAGAATGAAAATCAGGCTGAAAATTGTTAAAAGTTAAAAAAAAAATAAATAAATATTCCCTTATAAGTGCTTAGTACATTTCAATACAAATTAACCAAACTTAGTTTTGTTATTCTCCATTGACTCCAAAACACAGAAAGTGGGAAATAACAACTTACGTAATTGGGCTAGGAGTCCAATTAAAAACAGAGGTTGGTTGGAACAAAAACCTGCAGCTAGTTTGGGTTTGGGTTTGGGAAGCACAGTTCTATGAGGTTTAAGTGAGGTCTTTGACTGGGCCACTCAAAGACTTGTCCTGAAGCCACTCCAGTGGTGTCCTGGTTGTATGTTTTGGGGCATTGTAGTGCTGTAAGGTAAAGCGTCACCAAAATCTGAGATGGCGTGCACTCTGGTGCAGGTTTTCTTCTGTATTTGTCCTCATTCATCCATTTCTCAAATTATGACCAGTCTTCTTGTCCCAGCACCCTCACTCATAGCATGATGCTGCCATTGCCATGCTTTACCGTAGGGATGGCATTAGGCATGTGATGAGCAGTACCTGATCATTGCCAGAAATCATGCTTGGAGTTCTCCCCAAAGAGTTCAATTTCTTTCTCATCAGATGATAGTGTCTTTTTCCTGATGCTCCCATAGTCCTTTAATAAACTCTTAGTAGGAGGATTGAAAGACCACCTGTATTAGGGGGTTCGTGTAGATCATTGACTAAATACCTTAATATAAAAACAATATAATCGGGTGAATAGGTATCAGGCATCTCTATTTAATCCGAGTGTTTGCACAGTTGCCATCCTAGTTTGCCTAAACAGTAGAGGGGTTCCTGCTTACTTTTCCACATGACTGTATCTGTCTGGCAATTAAATCAACTATTCTCTTGTCTGCAATTCACGGAAAGAATGGACATTTCATGGAAAAGATGTAAGCGTTTTTGAACGCAGCATGCTATCTCATGTAAAGCTCATTGGCCCAAGGATAAAACAAATACCCATACCTGGACGGGACGCCTACCATTGCATGATACAACAATACAACGACAATGTGCAAAGCAATTAACAAAACTGATGGTCCGTATACAGCGCTTGAAATAAAGGCCGGAATAACCGGGAAATTCATGCTCCATGTGCGCACGGTATTAACGATGGCTCGCTCAGGCTTGGAATTCAACCGGACCTGCAACTCTGCTCTCCGGCTCCTCGTTGGTTATATAAGACGCCTTACGATTGGCTGTATTTGAAATAGGAATTGCGATACGCTTAGGGATTGGGCGAACCACTCAGGAGGGCGGGTTAACGAACAGAGGGCTTGTCACTCTCGGAAATCCTAAACAGTCTGCTGCCAACGCCGGGAACGAGCCTAGGCGGCCGACGTGGAAATGTACTTTTGAATATTTTATTCAGACTTTCCCATTTTTTTGCGATTTGGGAAGCGGAACTATCCACTAAACCGAGATGAGAGCGTGCCTGTTCCCGTTGACTTTAACAGCGGGAAAGTTGGTAGCTCGCCGCGGCCACGCCGAGGGGTTTTTGTTTGCTGTGCGCTGTTTTCTAACAGGTAGTTCGGAGTAACACGGCGACAACAACCGCAGCTGAGGACATTTGCTTTTGGCTTTTATTTATTTATTTATTTTTTTAATATTTCCCTTTACGGACCTTCTGTTACGGAGCTGTTTTTGACTTTGAAAGGACACTCACTGCGTGGAAATGTAAGAGTTTTATGTTTTATTTTTGATGGTTGAGCACGGAGTGCAGCGCTTCTCTCTTAAGAAGTCTCCCTTTTATGGATGATGAGTGTTAAATGTGGACTGTTTAAAACTGCAGGGAGAAGTGATCAAAAGGTGGACCGCATTCTCTCTTTGGAACAATCAACGCGGACACCCTCTCACCTACCCCACCGTGGAAATATTTGTGGATACAATACATGAATTCACCTTGTTCTGAAACGGGAATATGCGAGGCTTTTGTTGTAAATGAGAAGGCAGAGAATGGCGAAGTCCGAGCTCCTCTAACCTTCGCACCTTTCTTTCAGCCCGGCGTTTCGCTGCTTACATTTTATTTTAGCTATGTTTTTGAGCCACTGGTCTTCTGCGGATTGAGGCTGAAATTCATTAAGAAACGCATCTCCTTGTGGGAAGTGTGGTGCAGCGGGCAAGCCGACTCGCTCTCAACCGGCTTTCCCTCGCTCCCACACGGTAAGGAGAGTAGGCTCATTAATAATTCAGCGGGGCGGCTAAGCCCCCTTTTATTCCGTCCATCTATTATCCTAAACTGCTTTTTTTTTAGTTTTCCACTGTGCATGATTGCAACTTGCTTGGAGTCGATCTTGTTCAGAAACCGGCTCTGGACGAGACACGCGTCTATAACAGTTCTGTTGTTGTATTTGCTATGCAAAAGTAGCGAAAGTATGTTTAGGTTGATTGATAGATAACTAATCAAATGCGAGTGCGGAGAAGACACAGCGTGGATTTGAATGCCGCTTGTTATCCAGCACGCTCGCAGCGCTGCCTCTTTACACAACAAAGCCTCTTTTGAAAAGTAATTTCGTGAAAATGCATCGTCGCACTAAAACTGAACTCGTTGCTTCTGTTAAATGGCAGATGGTTTAATACAGTGAGTAATTACCTGAAGTAGTGATAAGACGAGCTATGTAGAATAAAATAAAAAAGTGTTTTTGGTAACAGAGTTGAAAAATAATTGACAAAGTATAATGCAAGATTATGTGCAATAAAAGTGTAATTGGGTTTGTGTTTTCACTTTCACGGCAGAGTGACGATTGTTTGCTGTCCCCTTGTTCGCTTCATTCCCCTCCAGTGTTTCTTGCTTCTTGAGACCCCACATTGGCAGACAGCGTTGGTTTTTTTTTTTTAGTCTTGTCGTCCTCAGCTTTCAGAGCAACATCTGTTTGTGACCTCCATCACCAAAGTTGAATTGTTAGAATCGCCTATTAAAGGAATCGCTGTTTACATATACAGTGTTGTTTTTATCCATCCATCCATCCATCCAGGATAAAGCTTGTGGCTATAACATCAAATGCAGGGTGCAAGGCAGGAACAAATCCACACCCCAACACACCTACTGTAGAGCTGGTTTACCATCACCACTCCAATTGTCTGTTTTTACATGCATTTTTTATTACTCTTTTTAATATATATATATATATATATATATATATATATATATATATATATATATATATATATATATATATATATATATATATATATATATATATATAATCAGTATACTGCTGCTGAAATATATTAATGGGGAAATTTGCAAAGTATCTATCTATTATATAATGCCTTTCCTATCTATCTATCTCCATCCAATCCTGCCAACTATGCTATCTATCTATCTCCATCCAATCCTGCCAACTATGCTATCTATCTATCTATCTCCATCCAATCCTGCCAACTATGCTATCTATCCTGTGGAGAGAAAATATCCATGCAAAAGTGGGGAGAACACGCAAACTCCATGCCGGTCGTAACCCTGCTGCTCACACTACTGATATACTCCCTGCCACCTTCAGTGGTTTTTCTTTTTGTAAAATATTTTGTTCCCTTTGGTTGCAATAAGTGATTGTTTGCTTTCGTCTGTTAGGACCAGTTGGTTTAGTGAGAAGTCAAGCAAAATGACACCATTTATTGGCTAACTAAAAAGATTACAATATGCAAGCTTTCGAGGCAACTCGGGTCCCTTCTTCACTTTGCGTCTTGCCTGAAGAAGGTGCCTGAGTTGCCTCAAAAGCTTGCATATTGTAATCTTTTTAGTTGGCCAATAAAAGGTGTCATTTTGCTTGACTTCTCACTACATGCATAATGGTTAACACGCTACAACACCCTAGTAGACCAGTTGGTTTGTAATTTAAAAAAAAAAATAAAAATCCTAACCGCGGTTTCCGTATGTGCTCCTACTTGGCTGAGGTCTATTGGGAAGATGCAGCCTCCAGATTTTAGAGTAAACTAAAACGATTTCTAGAAAATGAAAATCACCATTTTTTATTTATAGACGAAGATGAGCTAAAAAAAAAAAAGTGTTTAGGATTGAGTTTTAAAATTTAAAATGCATGTTGAAAAATGGCTTTTATACAGAAACCACTTCCACTTGGATTAAAAATCTGATTACCGCATATTTTGGCAAATGCACTTGGAATGCAGCATTCTTTTTGAAACCTTCCTGTATCTTCTTTATGCTATTATCCTAAAATGTTTCTGCTAGAGTGGTATAAGTAAGAACTGGATGAGCATCCACACTCAAATGAAAAGCCTACTCCTATTACCATAATTCATAAGTAGAGTAGGATCATAAAATTTTAGGCTGGGCTTGGGTATGCAATATACATGATGATTGCCTTGAATCATTTCAGTCAACCTTTTATTACATATTTTTTATTTTAATGTGATATAGTGTTGTTAACAGCGCATACAGTGTGGTAGCCTGCTTTGGGAGTAGTGAGAAACCAGTTTCTTTTTGTAGTGCAACGTGCCATTTAATTAGAGGTACCATCCCCTTGTCCAAGCTGCTTTTCTTCTTTGTCTTATCAATGTATGTGTTTTGTTTTCTAGCAACAAGGATAATGTTGAAGTATTTGGAAGATTTACATTGCCAGTTCTTCTGTAGTTTTAGCCCCCTGAATTGTGTTGGAATACCACACCCCGAAACTTTTTTTTTTATTTAAATATTTTACTTGCCTATCCCCAAGTAGTTTATAGTGATGTCCGAGACAATTTTTAATCTCATGTTTTAATGCAAAAATGGGGAGAAAAAAAGTTCATTACGTAATAGAACTCAATATTTCCGGATGTACAGCAGCAAGAAAAAAAAATGTTTTTGTCATTTATGTCATTTATCCATTCGTAGGCTCAAAATGTACAAAACTCGTGCAGTTT
The DNA here is from genome assembly GCF_016835505.1 of Polypterus senegalus. Taxonomy (NCBI): domain Eukaryota; kingdom Metazoa; phylum Chordata; class Cladistia; order Polypteriformes; family Polypteridae; genus Polypterus; species Polypterus senegalus. The sequence goes on from NC_053158.1 coordinate 198,423,958, forward strand.
TTGGTAAAATGTAGTTTGGACATATCAGCGCACACCATTAACAGTAACAGGAAAACTCATTCTCCTAATATTGCGCTTTTCAATTGAAGATCTGCCTCACCCCCTCATTCACTGGTCAAGGGTCCTGTTTTCAGGCTGGATGGATGGAGTGATGGACATGTTGTTATTAAAAGAGCTTTTGGATGAGAATAGCACAGAGGTGTCAGTGGTAACAAGTAAGCTGTAGGCTCCTACATTTGTCTCATTGTTCGATGCCTGCCAATTGAGAGGCGAACAATTTGAAAATTCTTTACAAACGGATGAAATGTAGACAAAAATGAGAAGTTGAGTGTTTTTTGTATGCACTAAAAGCCACGGCAGCAAGTATAGTAGATATCTGTAAATTTCGGAAGAAGTAAAATTGCACTCTTGTTGATTTGTAATCTAATAATTTGGGACGAGGCACCATCTGTTTAAATGACAAGTTCAATTATTGTGGGTCGATGTTGTGAAATTGTTTAGCGCAACACTCTGTACCAAGGCTGTGACCCTCGAACACCAGGACTGGCTGCTTAGATTTTTGCATATATGTGTTTATTACTTTTATCTGTGTGTTTGTATATTTTGCATCTTGTGATTTTTACTGCTTTATTGACCTGCAAAGTAAAACTATTTGCCACTCTGAGCCATATACTAAAATGGGTGATATAACATTGGTTTTTATTGTTCTGTCCGAGCTTTGTTGCTGCTGCCTGATAGAGTCTGGCTTTTTGGGAAATTGTATGAAAGAAAATTGCTTCAGAATATGGTTTAATAGGTACCTCATGGATTCAAGTCTGTTTTATCCATCCATCCATCCCTAACATGCCATTTTCTAACCTTCTTAATTCAGACCAGAGTTGCTTGGAGGCTGGAGGCAGTCCCAGCTAGCACAGAGTGCAAGGCAGGAACAATCTCTGGACAGGACGCCAGTCCATTACAAGGCGAACACACACTAGGACCAGTTTAGCATTGCCATTTCAACTAACCTGCATGTCTTTGGACAGTGGGAGGAAACCCGCACATACACGGAGACTGCATGCAAACTCCACGATGCAGGGAGTAATGAAGACATGAACCCTGGCCTCCTTACTGCGAGGCAGTATTGCTGCCATCTGTCTTTTAAACCCACTGTTGCCGGGAAGCTGGAGACTATCCCAGCAGGTACAGGGTGCAAAGCAGGAACAATCCCTGGACAGGGTGCCAGTCCATTGCATGGTGAACACACATTCACATACTAAACACACACTAGAGCCAATTTAGCTAACCTGCATATGTTTGGACAGTGGGAGGACACCAGAGGAAAGTCGCACAGACATGGGAAGAAAACACACAATCCATGTTGGTATTACTTAGGATGTGAACCATGGTGTATTTACTGCGAGGGAGCAGGAGTGCTACTCCTGTGCCACCCTCCATTCTTCCATCCATCCGTTTGTCTGGCTGCCTTCCAACCCCACTTCTTCTTAAGCCATGTTGCTGGGAAGCTGGAGGCTATCCCAGCAGGTATAGGGTGCAAGGCAGGAACAGTCTCTGGACAGGGTGCCAATCCATTGCAGGGTGGACACACAGACACTGTTTACTTGTAATGTCTCAATTTTAAAAAAAGAAAATATTGTTTATATATTATTTTAGCTAGAACATTTTCACAGTTAGAGGCACGTGTTCAAATCCAAGCATGTGTATTTGTTGTTATTTTGCTTTTTGATTTGTGTCCCAAGATGTATAGGTTAGGGTGATTTGCAGTTCAAGATCTGTCCAGTATACATGAGAGTACAGCCATCCAGGATTCTTTCCTGCCTTGCGGCCGATGCTGTTGACGTAGTTCTGTCATTTTTCTTCTTGTATTAGGATTAACTGGTTCATTCAAAAACAGTCCGTCTGTTTTGGTAAGGCTTGTGTTGTCAGAACGTTTAATACATAAATAATTATAAATGAAAGTAGCCTACAATCGGTTTGATACTGTGATGCAATTTTCCTTCTTGGGATGCAGCTTGTCTCCATATAAGCAGGCATCCATATTTGTGGCCATTCAATGGCCTTATTGCCCATAATTTTATTTGTACTTTTTTTTTTTTGGTACTATATTTGAATTGGAGGCTTTTCTAGTAGATTTTGTTAATTTGTGCATGTTATGATGACTGACAGGTTAGTGGTCCTGTTAATCCTCTGATTGCCTAAATGCCACCCAGGATTGGACAAGAAATGTCCCTGATGATTCTGGTCCACCACTGGGCACATTTCACACCTGTGCAGCTGAAAGTCACCAGTCCACCTGCACAATGAAGGATGTGCACAAAACGTTCAAAGTGCCGGTTGGGAAAGGAATGTGTTAGAATGCAGAAAAGGGGAAGATCTGTTCCTTCATTTGTCTTGTATCATGCTTGTCCAATTCAGGGTCATGGGGGGCAGTGCCTACCACAACAGCAGTAGGTCCAAGGCAGGAACCAAAACTGGACAGGTCTCCACTCCCTCTCACACAAGCTGCCAGTTGAATCTAATCGTAATTTTCAGACATGAGGGAAATATGCAGGTGGCTCATGGATCCATTAAGGCTGGGAGATGGGAGTGGTAACCACTTCACCCCAGTGCTGCAGGATAAGGCACTTCTGTGTTCCTTTTATCGCATCTTTAAGCGTGAGGCTGATTGCGTAATGTGGAGGAGTTTTAATATGAAGCCCCCAGTATGGAACAGAAATAATCGGAGGTTTAATAAGAGGAAGAACTGAACACTTTCCCAGTGTCTTGAATTAGCTGGATGAGGGGGAGCCGCGCTCCCTGACATCTTGGACAGCTCGATGTTGATACAACCAAGTGCGCCGAGCGGCGTTCGGCTTTGCCGGCAGCGCTTAATGTCGCCTTGACACGATCCCTCCGAAGCAGGAGTCTCCAGGCGTTTTCCAACGTGATAGATCTCCCTAGACCCCCCTCACCACCTCTCCTCTCGCATATGTAATCGGGGAGGTGCTGGTTGGTGTTGCCCTCGTTTGTTGTTTTCTTGTCTTTTGCTTTGGGTCTGCAATGGTGTACACAGAAAAAAATAATCTGACTTCGCGGAGCCAAATCCCTCCGGGGGTTATCATCACTTTATTTTCTTTGAACCCGCACGCACATTTATAGTAATGTTTGTTCTTTTCTGCATTTTTAGATCGCCTGTGTTCTCCCGCGACATGAGGGAAGAGGACGGGGTGGATTGGGGCCATCAGTTTTTCTAACGTTTCCCTTGGAGCGGCTCGTCTTGACCCACTTCCTTTTCGGATTGTTTTCAATGTGCACTCTTGAGGAAACCTGTGCCTTTTTAAATCTGCAATGAAATAATGGCGACACATTGGGCAGCTCCACCCGAAGAGGATGGAGAGGAAAAGCACGCAAGAGGAGCGGTGGCGGCAGCTGGCGGATCAGCGGCAAGCGAGGTAAGTGAGAAGAGCCGAAGGGATCTTTAAATGAGAGTCGGGGTTGAAGCGCACTGACTGTTACGCTCTCCGTGTGTGTGCGCTTGAATTATTGATACTTTGTAGCTTATTGATTTGCCGCCAACTTTGCATTTATTTTAAGTTCATCTCTTTCACCTGCACGAATCTACTGAACCGAGCGGGAGTCTGTGATTCTGATTTTCTTTATTTTCTCCTTGCGGACACACCCTGCATTCTGCGGAGTGTGTGCGTGTGTGTTTCGTTTTTTTTATTTAAATGAACAAGTTTTATATGTGCATCCTAAGGGGGGTCGGGTTAAGGCTGGGGTCGATCTTTTGTTAGAGGCAGTGAATGTAGACCCACTGTAACTGGCTGAAAGGTGGGGGAGGATGTGTGCATGGCGAGCATTCACTGGCGTGAAAGTAAAAGTTAGGGGGGGAAACTCCCACATTGCACCGTCTGGCCAGACGCAACCTTCAGGAAAGGGATGCTCAAAAATGAAAGAGCAAGTCCTGAAGAGCCACCGGGAATTCCAATCTTCTTTATGTACAGTATATGTGTGTTTAATTATATACGTGTGCGCATGTGTGTTGAGGCGTACTGATAAAGGCTTAGGACTTCAAACCCTGAGGTTGTGGGTTCAGTTCTCGATATTGACACTGTTCGACCATGAGAAGTTATTGTCTGTGCTCCAATTGGAAAAATAAAAGAAATGTAACCAATTGTATCATATGTTGTAAGTTAGCTTGGATAAATGTAACTACCAAATAATTAATAGTAATAACTGTGTGTGTGTATATATATATATATGAAATTGTATATATTGTGTGTGTATATGTATGTGTGTATATATATCACACACACACTGGACCCTTGACTTACAAACTCAATTCGTTCGCGAGGGCTGCTTGTAACTCAAATTGGTTGCAAGTCAAGACTTTTTTTCCCATAAGAAATAATGGAAATACCCATAATGTGTTCCGAACCTCACACAGCAACACTTACTTAACCTTTTCACAATAAAAAAGGGTTGTATAATGTGCATAAATTACCAAAAACACCAATAATTTTTCTATTGTACTAACCAAAAAGTGCCTAGCCTACCAGGAACAACAATTTCATACTGTACTCACCATTGTATTTTACGTGTTTGGCTTGCAGGAAGGGAGGAGGAGAATGAAATGGAAGGTGGTTATTGTTTGGAAGGAGCTTCCCTATACAAATCTTTTCTTTGTAAAATTGTCGAGATAGTGGATTTCCACATCCTGTACATGTTAGTGAGATCGGTCACACGAACGCCAGTCTCATATTTCCGCACATTTTCCTTCATTTCGATTGTAATCACTTTCGTTACCTTCTCTTCCTTCCTTAGAAATTCTTGAAATAAATTATATAAATCACTGCACTGACCAAAATTCCGTCCACAAACACATGTATCTAGGCTCCGACTGATGTTTACGAGCGCCCTCGGCTGTTTGTTTACAATCGCATAAGCAGATACACGTGACCGCATTCGGGTCGTAACGCAAGATGTTGGTCGTAATTCAGAAAAAAATTTTGGTCGTAAACCAAGTTGTTCGCATATCAGGCCGGTCGCATATACACACTACATACATACATACATACTAGGGGGCTTTGCAGTTCTGCCGCTTGTGTATGGGGATATGGATGTACAATATAAACAGATTATTTTCATAGGAAATTGTTACATATGCATGATAGAACTATTTTACATTACAGCGAATAAATATTCATATTAATAGGAAAATGTAATAATTTGAAAGTAAATTGTTTCATGTTGCGTTCAAGTTTTTCATTGCGTTATATGATTTCGTTCTGTTTTTGGCTTTGAAATTAACATGCAAATGTTTTTTAAACTTTTACTGTAAATCTTCAGTAAAAAATTTTTTTTTTAATTCAATTTTCACCAGTATCACATTGAATTTTGATTCTGTGTTTGGGCTTTCATCGTGACAACACAATGTATAACTGCCTGTTAGAGAATTTCGCTTCTCTTTAATAAACGGACTTTTTCGAATGTTTGTCCCTGTAAGTTAATTGTCGTAGCACAAGCTTTTAACGGGAAACTGTTAACGTTTTAATATGAATGGCATATCAAGATTGCCTTTGGTGTCTAATGTTATCCCCTGTACTACATTACCTTTCTTGTCGCTTGTTAAAATTTTACATGTCAGAATTGTTCGACCAATTTTCAATACAACTAATCTCCATCACTCTTACATAAATTACGCAATAACATAACGATACATCCTTCTTTCTACAGTAATTTGGCTGGTGGACGTCCATATGGTATTAACGGTTATGGATATTCTTTGTGATATTGTAAGTTGATGTTTTCATCTTCCACACTGTCCCCACCAACTGTTTCAGCATAGTCTACTGATACACATTTACCCAAATTGTCATGTAACCGATCAACATTTTTGTCGTTAATTCGTTTGACTTCATCATTTCTCGGTGGTAGGATTGCCCGTGTATTCACTTCTTCTGTTGATAACCCTTCGGGATGAAATTCTTCAGTAAGATTTGGACATAATACGTCGTCTTTAATTGGGAACGTAAAGCTTGGAAAACGTAAAAAATAAGAGCTGAGAGAGCAGGAAATGTCTGTCAAAAGCATTCACACAAATAAGATGTGAGAGTACCGTGTATGTGTTTTGAATATGGTTGAGAGGAGGGTGTGACTTGAAACAATCTCGTGTCAAAAGTCTCGTCTCACAGGACGACTAGACTTTTTTGATATTATATATAGATAGAGATGGGTGTATGTATGTGTATATATATATATGTATATATATATATATGTGGGGGGAGTGGGGAGCCACTTCAACAACCACCAATGTGCAGCAGCCACTTGGATGATGTGACAGCAGCAAATTCTGCACCAGTACACTCGCCACACATTGGCTGTTAGGTGGTGAAGGGGTGAGAGGGACAATTGGAGACAGGGAATGATTAGGGGGCCAGAACGACCGTGCTGTGGTAGGCAATTTAGCCAGACATCGGGGTACACCCTGCACTTTACATAGTGTACCCCGGGATCTTCAATGACCACAGAGAGTCGGGACCTGGGGTTTACATCTCATCTGAAGGGCAGTCCCATTTTTACAGCACAGTGGACCAGTCACTACACTTGGAGCATTGGGATCCACATTCAGATCACATGGCATACACCCCCTGTTGGCATCTCCAACACCTTTTCCAGCAGCAATCCAAGCTTTTCCTAGTTGATCTCCCATCCAAGTGCTGGCCGGGCCTGAACATGCTTAGCTTCAGGTGAATTACTTGTTCTGAAGTACATGTGGTGTGATTGCTGGAGAAATATACAGGTCTAGATAGTCATTGGAGCATGGCCTAGCATCCCAATAGTGGTCGAGGAAGATCCCTTACCTGGCCTGGTTCATGTAATAGAAAGAGCACAGGAGTGGAGTTGCTGCTCAGCTGAGTAGAGCCCCAAATTGGTATCGGGGACAAGTAATAGAAGAACTAGGGGAAATTGCTTTTTATTGACAATTCATCCTCCTGCACGAGAGGTGGCAGTGTTCCTTTGACTGTCTCCTAAGTCAGACACCTGCAGGGTTGCCTGGGAGTTGGAGTCTGGGAGGAAAACCATGTAGAGGTCCTTGTGGGTTCTGCCAGAGTGCTCTGTGGAAAGGAGTTTGTAGCTTCCATGTGACCCAGAAGTGCACAACTGGTGGAGAATTTACTGGTTTTTTTTATATCTGGCCTTTCAGAGTGATGAAGTTTATGATCTTGGTGACCTTTTGATGAGCCACTTGAATCCTGTAATGTTAGTCTTTTTTTGGCCTTACCCATGTGAATGGATTATTTTTTTTGTAAGCTTCTATTTTTTTTGTGCCTCCAGTTGTTTCAAAATGTCTATTTTAAAAGCAGGTGCTTGATGGGCACACTGGTATAAAGGAAACTGAATAAGCAGCTCCTTTTGGACACGTTGTCATTTACACTGTGGCCTGTTGTACAATTAAAAAGAAACGATTTACAGTCAATCAATAGAGACATCTTTTATAAGAGAACATTTGGTAACATTCAATGAGAGTTGAATGAAGAGTATGTGTTTTTTTTTTATTAAATGAAACCCTTTATCCATCGTGACTTACAAACCAAATTATAATATGTACTGTATGAGTGATTAGAATTAACAAATTTCGCAAAGTGATGGAGAACACAATTCAAACTATAGCAAAAGAAGTTGTTTACAAGCCCCAATATTAACTAGGTTCACCACTCAATAACAAATACTCATTCGAAAAAGGGTAAATTCTTAATTTACTGACCAAGTCTTATTGCTGCTTGTAACTACCGCTAGCCCGCAGTTTCTTGCATTTCTAACCCATCTTAAAAGAAAATGAAAATCAAGGCTGCTGTGGTACAAATCTGGTAGTTGTACTGAGCGATACAAGATACAGTATGTCAAATATAGAAGTATAACGAGTATGTAAAAACGACTACATACAGTACATTAAATACATTATTTCTTCCCTCTTTAAATTTCTTACATTTTAAAAGAAAGCAAAAGAAAGGAGGAATTGCAAGCCCCGTAACCAAAAGTGTCCATTTTACCAAGTCAAGTCAAGTTGGGGAGCATGCACTAGTACAGTGTGTTGCCGTACCCACCACACAACAAAACAATTCTGGATCCCCGTTGGCGACCCCCAAGGCAGACATGTGGTCCAGTCCCGCCCTCCAGAAATGACCCTCTATCTGCCGCAGGCAGGTGTTACGTGGGTGACCCCTTGGACTGGTTCAGCCACTCGGGTCCCAACAATGAGGATCTTTTGAGCTGGGTCACCCTCGGGGGAAACATGCCACATGGGCTTAGTGCCATAACTGACGCTCCCTCACAACGCAGGTAATGTGCTTCATGCGGGACTCCATGAGTAACTGCTCATTTGACACAAAGTCAAACCAACGGTAGCCAAAGATTTTCCAGAGAGAGAGAGAGAGAGTACCTAAGGAGTCCAGTCTTCGTCTCAGGTCACTGGATAGCGTCCATGTCTCTCAACCTTATATCAAGACAGGAAGCACCAGGACTCTAAAGACTTGGACCTTCGTCCTTTCGCACAGATATCAGGAGCGTAACACACCCCTTTCCAGTGACCTCATGACCCCCCATGCTCTCCCAACCTGTCTACTGACTTCATAAGAAGAGTCACCAGAGACATGAATGTCACTGCCCAGGTAAGTAAATCTCTTGATGAGGTCGACACTCTCACCGCAGACAAACACACTGCTGATGGCCATGCCCAAGAGGTCACTAAAGGCCTGGATATTGGTTTTTATCAGGACACTCGCAAGCTTAGACACTTAGACTCCTCACTTAGTCTCTCGAGCACCCCAATCAGAGCCTCCATTGACTCGGTGAAGATCACAGCATCGTCCGCAAAGTCAAGATCCGTGAATCTTTCTTCACCAACAGATGCCCCACAATCCGCTGGATCCCACGACCTTGCCCAACACCCAGTCCATACAAACATTGAACAGAGTAGTCCATTTAACCGGTGACTTTTAAAGGGGAGGCCCAAGTCATGTAATCGGGATCGTCTCCAGTGTCCACAGCAACATGCTTATATTTGATTTTTAATCATCCAAAGCTAAGGACGTTCTCCAAAACTTGGGAATAACTTGTTCTGATCCGACTAGACTTTACTCATGATGTGATCATTCCATATTTTCAAGGGAAAGATCTCAAGCCGGAACTTCTATATTACTGACGCATCTTGATTGGGTTAAGTCATTCTCTTTTCCCAGTCATAGAGTAAACTGCCAGCTAATAAACCAGAATATCACTGCTGCTATTCACAACATTCAGTGACGCTCAACGGCAAGGACATATTTACGCAGACACGCAATTGCCAAATGTGGCACCACTACAAACCAAGAACAGATAAATTACTAAAAATCTTAAATATTTCACAGTCGATTAGATCAGCGCAGCTTTGGATTATCTAGGAGGAGAGCAGAGAGGTAGAGAGTCTAAGCCGTTACCAGTGCCACTTTCTACATTCAAGATCAGAACTTGAGCTGTGAAATTGCACTGCTAACCAGCACATTACCCACTGGCACACAATCTGTGACATTGTTGAAAGAATCTAGGGTTAAATCAGGGTACAGTCTCATTACATGAAAGGAAATGCAGTGCATGAAGGGTTTTGCCTAAAAAAGGTGGTGGTGACCAGGGCACATTTAAAAACAAATTTTATACAGGAAAGAGAAGCATTTACTTTGTAATGTCTTATTGCAAAAGGAACGGCTTGGACAAACGCCAGGACAAACTGGTGAGAAAGGCAGGCTCTATTGTAGGCATGGAGCTGGACAGTTTGACATCCGTGGCGGAGCGACGGGCGCTGAGCAGGCTCCTGTCAATCACGGAGAATCCACTGAACAGGATCATCTCCAGACAGAGGAGCAGCATCAGTGACAGACTGCTGTCACCGTCCTGCTCCACTGAAAGACTGAGGAGATTGTTCCTCCGCCACACTATGCAACTCTTCAGTTCCACCCGGGGGGGGGTAAACGTTAACATTATACAAAGTTATTGTCTGTTATACCTGCATTGTTATCACTTTTTGTTTATCAGTATGCTGCTGCTGGAGTATGTAAATGTCCCTTTAGGGATTAATAAAGTGTCTGTCTGTCTGTGTGAGCTGTTTGGGTGACTCTTTTAAAATCTTGCATTGCAATGCATCTCAATAGCTATGTACTGTAATTGTCTGAAGGATGTGACGAGTCCAGAGTATTAGTTGGGGAGGCAGCTGTTGGGTCTATAGGCGCCACTCACTAAAATTGGGCCAATTTAGCCTTCACATGTAATTTTAAGCAAAACACTATTGATAGCAACATCCTGGAACTCGGGCGCTCCATCTGCTTGGGATCTTGCGGTGAAAATAAGATGATTGTCTTTGAGCCTGTGTCTTTTTTTTTTTTTTTAATATCGTCCCAACCAGAAGAGGCAGGGCTTTCTTGGGACTCTGCATATGTTGTCACACGTCCTCTCTGGGTGTCTTTTTGGAACTGCAGGTAGGGGAAGAGAGGACAGTTAGTGACGGTGCCTCTTTGTGGTTCAAAGTAGTGTTGCTTGCTGTACTCGAGCCCTGTCATAACAATACCAGTATGTAAATGTTGTTGTCCTGGTGTCTGTGTAAAATCATAAAAAAATGTTCTTCTGCTATTGCTATCTTTTGAGTCTGGAAAATATTCAGCTTTGTGAAGATGAACATTTGAACCACCTGACTCGGACACTAGGCGTTAACTGCTTTGTTCACACTTTTGTAGATACAAATGAAGGGTGTGTTTAGTGCACAAGTAGACTTGCTTTCCAGTCATCAAGCACTGCACACATGGCGAACTGAACTCTGGTCAAGCCTGCAGGTGTTGTTTCATTCGTGCTTTAAAGGCAACATTATTTTAATTGAGGGTATTATTCAGCAATTGAGCTAATCTGGAATGACAACAGGCATTCTCGGGAACACTAAGGGTTAGAATAGGGAAAGCTGTTATGTTTTCCATATGGCCTGAATGGCTCAAGAGTGCTTACAGAGACTATATTGGTGAGATCGCAGCCTGAGTCGCATCCTTATGTTGTATTATTTCTTTTTAAACTACACACCACTTTAAACTGATTATCACTGAGTGGAATATATAATATTTCAGCCTTTCCATAAAGTGATTTTTTTTTTTTTTTGGTTTGAAGTTTTTGAGCTAATGACAAAACCAGTTTGGTTAGTAAGTCAATTAAAATATCTGTTTTTTAAGGGAGTAAGTATTCTTTTCAGGAATGTCGACTGGGATTTTTTTTATTTTTTAAGTACATGATTAAAAATATTTCATCCTTGTGTTTGATGCAGTGATTCACAGAATGCAATTGTTCCTGTACTAATTTGTGAATCCATCCTTCTTAACGCCTTTATACAATTCAAGTGCTGTAAGGATAAAGGTTTTTGCACTGATGCTTTATGCTCTTGCATCTGTCGAGTCCCAATAAAAAGCTTAATTTCATTAGCACTCGTGCTAAAGATTTTGGACTTGTTGGTTCCAGTTGTAAACACTTTTTTTGTGTAGAACTTCACAATTAAATTTTTTTTATAATGTATTGTTTTTTTAATGACCTTTATATTTTTTTCTTTTCCCACATTTTCTGAGAAGTTTTTGTTGTTTTGGCTTTCTATCCATGCATAGCTCTTTTTTCTTTTAAGGTCAGAAGAAGTTAGCAGCATCAGGTTGCATGACCAGAGGGCATACATATTTGGACAGAGACAACTTTTTTCTAATTTTGGTTCTGTACATTACCACAATGAATTTTAAATGAAACAACTCCGATGCAGTTGAAGTGCAGACTTTCAGCTTTAATTCAGTGAGTTGAACAAAACGATTGCATAAAAATGTGAGGCAACTAAAGCATTTTCTAACACAATCCCTTCATTTCAGGGGCTCGAAAGTAATTGGACAAATTAAATACCTGGAAATAAAATGTTCATTTCTAATACTTGGTTGAAAACCCTTTGCTGGCAGTGCTTGGCAAGTCTTGAACTCCTGGACATCACCAGATGCTGGGTTTCCTCCTTTTTAATGCTCTGCCAGGCCTTTACTTTCAGTTGCTGTTTGTTTTTGGGCCTTCCTGTCCGAAGTTTAGTCTTCAACAAGTGAAATGCCTGCTCAGTTGGGTTAAGATCAGGTGACTGACTTGGCCATTCAAGAATTTTCCACTTCTTTGCTTTAATAAACTCCTGGGTTGCTTTGGCTGTATGTTTTGGGTCATTGTCCATCTGTATCATGAAACGCGCCCAATCAATTTGACTGCATTTAGCTGGATTTGAGCAGACAGTATGTCTCTGAACACCTCAGAATTCATTCGGCTGCTTCTGTCCTGTGTCACATCATCAATAAACACTAGTGTCCCAGTGCCACTGGCAGCCATCACACTGCCTGACTCCACCGTGTTTTACAGATGATGTGGTATGCTTTGGATAATGAGCTGTTCCACGCCTTCTCCATACTTTTTTCTTGCCATCATTCTGGTAGAGGTTGATCTTGGTTTCATCTGTCCAAAGAATGTTTTTCCAGAACTGTGCTGGCTTTTTTAGATGTTCTTTAGCAAAGTCCAATCTAGCCTTTCTATTCTTGAGGCTTATGAATGGCTGGCACCTTGCAGTGCACCCTCTGTATTTACTTTCATGCAGTCTTCTCTTTATGGTAGACTTGGATATCGATCACGACCAAGCCCTGGAGAGTGTTGTTCACTTGGTTGGCTGTTGTGAAGGGGTTTCTCTTCACCATGGAAATGATTCTGCGATCATCCACCACTGTTGTCTTCCGTGGACGTCCAGGTCTTTTTGCGTTGCTGAGTTCACCAGTGCTTGCTTTCTTTCTCAGGATGTACCAAACTGTAGATTTTGCCACTCGTAATATTGTAGCAATTTCTTGGATGGTTTTTCTTCTGTTTTCGCAGCTTAAGGACGGCTTCTTTCACCTGCATGGAGAGCTCCTTTGACCGCATGTTGTCTGTTCACAGCAAAATCTTCCACATGCAAGCACCACACCTCAGATCAACTCCAGGCCTTTTATCTGCTTAATTGATAAGACATAACGACGGACTTGAACACACCTGCCCATGAAATAGCCTTTGAGTCAATTGTCCAATTACTTTTGAGCCCCTGAAATGAAGGGATTGTGTTAAAAATGCTTTAGTTGCCTCACATTTTTATGCAATCATTTTGTTCAACCCACTGAATTAAAGCTGAAAGTGCAAATTGTGTCTCCACAGTGTGTAGCTCCTCAATAAGCTATGTTTCTCCAGAGTTGCATATTTTTTTAGTTATAATTCTTTAGTTTAGAATTCAGAATTTACTGAGCTGAATTTACTTCATGCTTATTGTCAAAGATTTGTGTGCGTTTGTTGCCATTTTGAGAAAGAGCTTGGTATTTGATCAGCTGTTGTGATTTTTGTATTCTGATCACTGTGTTTTTTTTTTTTCTCCTTCATTCACAGCTGTTTGTTTTTTCTGGTTTGTTAAATTCAGAGATTCTTTAGGTTGGAGAAGTGTCCT